>NW_011352442.1:0-2530 GCF_000735185.1 Notothenia coriiceps
ACACACACACACACACACACACACACACACACACACACACACATAGTATAGTTCCCCCTGACATTTTTAGACTATCTGTACTCCTTGCAGATCTTCTGTTTGTTTGTATCTGTTCGTGAACGTGTGTGTGTGTGTGTGTGTGTGTGTGTGTGTGTGTGTGTGTGTGTGTGTGTGTGTGTGTGTGTGTGTGTGTGTGTGTGTCGAGCGCTGAGTGAGTTTGACCTTAAGCTTCTCCTCCCTCTTTACAGTGTCAGCTCTTGTGTACGTTTCCCTGGGCCTCCAAGATATGAGGGGGGAAAATATCTGCCGACAGCCCATCACAGTTCACGGCTTTTTGTTTATCCATTAATAATTGAGCAGAGCTGAATACAATACAAGGGGTGTGCTTGTGAGAGCGTGCTTGTGAGAGCGTGCGTATATGCGAGCGGGTGTGTTTAGCTGGGATGGGGAAGGGTGTCAAGGAGAGAACGTACGCGGCGCAGTGTGTTCATAAGACAAAGGGAGTCAGCATGCATGTGTGTTATCTAGTGTTTAGCCTTAAACAAGTGAAATACATTAGTATATTTCGATACAAATCCCTTTTTCTTGCACTTGAAGTCGTAAATACATTATATATAGAAGATAGATACGTAGATGATTTATAACTAAATGTGATTTGAGGTGATAAGCTTAGGTTTCCCATCATTTGAATCCAAGCTTGACCATGTTAGCATGTTAGCTTGTGTGTCGTAGTTAGCAAAAAGAGAGCATTTGAACATTAGTTAGCAAAAACATGGTTTAGCAATTTTTTGGGCCATTTCTGATATAGTTATCAAGATGAAATGATTGAATGTGAGACAAATGCTGGAACATTTGATAAAAACGATTATCTTTCCTATAGGATTGATGTTTTTGAAGGAAAAAGGTGCTGCTGGTTGGATGTAAGTTACATCACATGCATACATTTAAATAGTTTCACACTGTTTTAAACAGGCAATCCAGATTTACATTTCAAAAAAACTGGAGCCTACACTTCCCATAACGATATTGTTTGTTTGCATCCAGAATCACAGAAGACAATATATAATTGTTTTCAGCCTGAGGAGTAGCTCTCATAAGTCAATTGATCTCCATGTGTCAAATCTCTGGAGTGTCACACATTTCCAAAATGCCTTTCCTCTGAAATGTCCAAGAGGATATCCGCAATCCTTTTAAATAATGTGACAGCTTGCGGTTGTTCTAAGACTTTTGCAGGAGAGTAGAATTGCAATGGGAAAAAATGAAGAAGTCTTTGTTTTCCTTTCTTGTGTACTATTTTCCATCCGTGTCCCCACCTCACCCCACATGTAATGAACACATTGGCACAGTTGCATGTTTCCGAGGCGCTGACATCGATATGTGAGAAAAAGTGATGCAGAGCTCAAGCCTGACTTGATTTACTATTTTGAGTCCACATCTGACGCAGGGTTTGTCTTTACCTCTTGCTCCATCCTCTAATTATGTGGGTCTTTTAGGCATTTTTCCCCACAGAGTGCTCGCCGCCATTGGAAATGGGGATTACAAACAGAAAATATGTCGTGCATGCAGAAGGCTCTGACGGGAAGATAATTCACACAGGCACAGTGAGAAAGGATAGTGTAATGAAAGATAGCTTTTCTCCTGATTATGGGGATAACATACCATCTCTCCATATGTTGTGTATCGAATCAAAATTGCACGCTAGGAATCAGAAGACACTGTAACACTGGGAGAGAATTCCCTCCGGTGCTGAAAACGAGCATTTTGGTCCCAGAAAGTGAGCCTCCCTCCCAAATTGTCTGACAGGTAGGTAAAGTGTTAATTAACATATCACACTTAGGTTGAAAAGCGCACTCAGTCACCGAAAAACTCAAATTCTTCAGATTGTTTCTAACTAACAACAAATCATTTTACCAGACCTACCTGTGCTTTGACACCTTACACTGTGCTCAATCTGTGCTTCACCCCCATATGGATGTTTCCCTTCTGTTCTCTTTTTAGAAGTTTACATTTAAAATGACTAACTTGGTAAGAAGTAACACAAACTGTGACATACTGTACATGCAGAAAATGGAGCCTACTTTAATTTTTTTTCCTGTACATAAATACAAATATGAGGGGCAGTCCTGAGGACGCTTTATGGAGGCCTTATGCTTTTTGGGGTTTTCCCTTCCCTGTATTTTATAGGATTGTGTGCATGTAAATGTTCTAAAATCCCTGTGTTCCCTCCAGAGGGAGTTTATTTCCCACTAACTCCACTCTAATATACACCTGAACATCAGCAGGAGAGGACTCTTTAAAGTAGAGACACTACATACTGATATACACCTGAACATCAGCAGGAGAGGACTCTTTAAAGTAGAGACACTACATACTGATATACACCTGAACATCAGCAGGAGAGGACTCTTTAAAGTAGAGACACTACATACTGATATACACCTGAACATCAGCAGGAGAGGACTCTTTAAAGTAGAGACACTACATACTGATATACACCTGGACATCAGCAGGAGAGGACTCTTTAAAGTAG
>NW_011352443.1:0-1854 GCF_000735185.1 Notothenia coriiceps
CTCGGTGCTTAACAGGTTAACCCTGCTTTACCTGAACCTTATCGTGACACTAGAGAGGATGGCAGGATTGTAATTTCCCATGTTCAGTGAATGTAACAGGGGCAACTTTCCCAGTGTCGAAGCAAAATATCTGAAAGAATACAGCACGATGCGGGGTGTGTCTCTGGACATCTTTAGACTGGAATAGCGGGGGCACGCCCAGTACGTGAACTCGCCTCGCAGGTGCACACGCCAGGACAAAGTACATCTGACTCGAGACAGAACTTGCTCGAATCCGAGTCCAAGTCGGAGCGTCAATGTACAAGTCAAGTCTGAGTCATCGCGGGCGAAGAATTCCCGAGTTCGAGTCCGTGTCAGTCAGTGCACGAGTCGAGTCACGAGTCACGAGTCCCGAAAATCGGCCCTCGAGTCCGACACCAAGTTGTGGAGCACCATCGACTCGTGTATGGAAATATCACAGGCAGTGCAGGAAAGTGATCTCGGCAAACAATCTCGACATGTTACTACAGCAACAGTGTTCTTTTTTCCAATGTCCAGGAGTAAGTTAAAAAGGAGACAAGGTGGGCACCTCAGGAAGTGTTACGAATATTTAATAAAGTAGCGTTGTAGTGGATTTTAGAAAAGGTTTCACAGCTCTGATCGAAGAGAGAGAGAGAGTCTCCCGCTCTCATATATATCATCCTGTAGTTTCCTTCTATTGGTAGCATCGATGAGGGGCGTGTCTTCCTCTCAGCTTCATGGTGACGTGTCCTTATTATTTGTCTCCCGCAAGTTATTAATAACGTCAATAACGAGCATTAGACATTGTGTGCAAAATAAAACAGTGTATTCATTTTAAATTACAGCACACATATATTGATTTTATTTCTCACAACAGTGTTGGCAAACTCCCTCTTTAGGCTTAGCAGACGATAACATTTGGTTAACCATAAAAGGCCTTATCGCATTCCACTTTTCCAAAGTAGATGATTGCCTTTCCTGCCACTGAGAAGTCAGAGGTTCTTCACTAGGAAGTCCCAGCAGTTCCTGTATGTTTTGGATGAGAGAGTCTAAAAATGAAATGTGGAAAAGTACAGATATAGAGAAATGGTAAGTCTAGCTTATCAGTACATGATAAATCAGGGAGCAAGCAATACGTTTAGGGAAAACATTTACCTAAATTGTGAATGGTCTTAGTCTGGCTCTCTTGACCACTGCTGGTAGATGGAGTACAAGGAGAGTCTGTGCTTCCGGATGCAACTGCAAAGGAGTAAATATCCACTTAATAATTTGCTTGAATAAATATTGGATTTAAAATAATTACTTTATTAAAAGGTCCCATGTCATGCTTTTCCGGTTATTACCCGTCCCCTTGTGTGTTATGAAGGTTTTTATGCATGTAAACGGTGTGCAGAGTCAAAACCCTCAAAGTACACCCTGTAGCAAGTAAAACTCTAACACAGAAAATACCTCCCCAAAACGCCTCGTTGAAGATACGTCATTGTCCATTGTTTACTTCCTGGGTATTGTGACGTAGGAATGGCCAGTAGCCGCGCCCAGAGCTATGGCGCGATACGGTCGTGCGTTACCCGGAACCAAATGGACCAATCCGTGGAACGCTACGTCCGCGGAGCCGTTACATTAAGCCCCCACTGATTGGTCCAAATTGACCAATCCACGGACTTCCTCACACACACACTCAGTGCAGGCAGCTCTGCTGATTTGTCCTCCCTGGCTGCAGGCTGATAACAGACAGTTGGGATCGCGGCAAAATTCTCTCAGCGTTTATCAACCTTTTTCTTACTCAATATCAAGCCACACTTATTGTTTTTACTTCGGCTGTGACTTTGTGTGTGCTCAGGATGAGTTTGGCAC
>NW_011352444.1:0-2445 GCF_000735185.1 Notothenia coriiceps
AAACACAACCCTCTCTATTTTCCTCCATACCCAAATCTCTTAAAAAGGGGCTGCAACGGATCTGATACAGACTGATCCAGATTTGAACACTTCTATGACGTCACAGAAGTGGCGCTACGGCTATTGGGCCAACTCCGCCAATCAGGAGGAGAAAGCCACGGACATTGCCGTTCGAAAGTGCTGGAGACGCTGTAGTACATAATGCCAGGCCTGTAGATGGGGCTGTTCTCACAGAATCAGCCCATGCAAAGACAGTGTTAAATTGAGCGAAATGGGGAATGGCTAAAATGCATGATCTGTTTGGTATTTTGAAAAATAAAAAGTATAAATATGCCTTATGTTCCTACACTATATTATTCAAATATAGCATGATAGGTCCACTTTAAGTAACTCAGCCCTAGGTTAGCAGGAGCCAGATAAGAAAACCACTTCGGTACTGCATTCCCCGACGTCAAAATAGCCTCTGTCAGTCTTGTAAATTGTGTTGTCTTCAATTGTCACTGGAGCTCTGTTTTGTGTTTCTTGTAAAGACAGGAACAAATTGTGCTAAATATATAATCCAGTAACACAGCCAGTCGCTGGAGTGTAAACAAGAAGTCATCTTTACTTTAAAGGATGCAAATTAGAAGAAAACAGTCAGTGACGATGTAATTAAGTCATAAGCAATGAGTGGCTGTTAGTAACAATTATTTTACAACACCTAAGGAGCTTAGACCATACAACATTCAAGTCCATTATGTAAAAGAGCTATATTTTAGGAATAGCTTGAATAGTTGCTTAAAGCACAGGTTAAAAGATAAACAAACAAAAAAGACTTTTGTTTGAAATAACCACTGGAAGTAATGAATTATATTATTTAAATGTGTCATCTTTTATCTGAAAAACATTATAAATCAAATGGAATGTGGTTATAATGGTTAAAAAGAGAACTGCTGTGTGCTGTACATAATTAACAGGCTTTTGAAAGTGATGTGGCACTTCATAGCACAAACAGAGACCGTAGAATTGCTTTACATAACTACTCAAATCTTTGTTTTTGATATAAGGTGCTGCACAAGGTGAGTTTGCTTAATCAGCACCAACACTATTAAAAACAGCATTGATTGTTTTTATTATAGCTTCATAATGGAATGGAATACAGACTAAACATGTCGTAGGATCACATAAAGCAGTGACAACATTTCCAAGTGGATCGATGAAGGGTTCTCTTCTCTTTTTATTGCAGACCTGTATCCACCCTGCATTCCAAGTAGGCCGACATGCAATTATCTCTAAATCATTTCTGAAGCAGTATGTGTGATCACATTTACAGGCTCAGAGCTGGATCGTGTCATACGCAACAGAGATTTAAAACCGAGTCAATGTAACTTGGAATTGAGTGATTGACGCATGTTGTTTCCATCCTTACGCTGATAAAAAGAGAAACTCAGCAACTACAGACCAGGCGAAGCTAAAGCTAATGCTAGCAGCCTACATCTGACGCTGTCTGGGGTTCATGTTACATCCAAAATAATGTTAGAATAAAAAAGCTGTTCTCGTTCAAGGTCACGTATCTCACCCTGGCACCATGGTTACAAGTTAACAATAAAAGGAAGAAGGCTAAATAGGCAAGCAAGGCTAAACTAGACTGAGAGCTCAAATAAACAGAAGGCTCAACGCACAACGACGGCGGGCACGAAGTCCTCAGTAGGCTTTGAGGTATCCCCGTGAGGCAGGAGCAGCCTCCCCGGGAGGAAGGAGAGCATCCTGGCCGCAGGCAAACGCACAGCAGCGGCGGGCACGAAATCCTCGGCAAGCCTTGAGGTATCCCCAGGAGGCAGGAGCAGTCTCCCCGGGAGGCAGGAGCCGTGGACAGATGAGAGGCCAGACAGGGTCCCGGAGCACGCCACCCATGGGCCGATGGAGAATGGGCGACGTCCGGAACTCTCGAGGCGAGAGGTGGTCCAGGAGTGCGCTACCCAGGTGCCGATGAAAACGTGAGTGGCGTCTGGACATCCCCGGAAGGCAGGAGAGGCCAGACAGGCTCCGGAGCGCGCCACCCACGGGCCGATGGCAGCATGGGCGACGTCCGAAACCGTTGAGGCGAGACGGGGTCCAGGAGTGCGCCACCAAGGCGCCGATGAAAACGTGAGTGGCGTCTGGAACCGCCGTCGAGGTGGTGAAAAGGTGAGAGTGTCCACACGAGGTCAACCGGCTGGTCGAACCTCCTCTCAGGCACCAGGGAAAATCTCAAAAGGCTGATAGCCGTTAGCACTAGCCGTTAGCACGAGCCGTTAGCTGGCAGCCATCGGTAGCTGCTAGCCGTCGTTAGCCCCACATGGTTAGGCGCTAGTCGTCGTCAGCTAGCGCAGCCGGGACGTGTAGCCGCACGCCCCGAAGAAACCAACCCACGAGGCAGCAATCGGGTTGCTGGTCGACCCAGCAGGTCGTGCATCGTCCACCTGT
>NW_011352445.1:0-3145 GCF_000735185.1 Notothenia coriiceps
TTGCTCGACTCAGTTTTTTTCTTCTTTTAAACTCATAGTTTTGCTTTATTCTGAGAAAGTGTTTCTTTATCTTTATGATACAAAACTAATCCCATAGAAAGACTCCTAGTGGCAGAAAGGGACATACAGTATTTTACAGTTAAAGAGCTTCAAAGACTGATAAAACCACCTTTTAGACCCTCGGTCATGAATTTCCTTGCTACCAGAGTCCATTGTCTGTGGCCCAGTGGGGGGGAGGCCATTTCTTTAAATATCCTCATGTCAGTGCCATGCAGCGCAGGTCGGCTCGGGGGCCCACAGACCCCAGCAGCCCCTCTCTGCACCCGTCCCAAATGCTGAGCTCACAGTCAGAGATAAGTGCTTCTCCAGAGATAGCCCCTCTCCCTCAAATTGCCTTCCACATCTGTGTAAGAATGTCCACAATGTGCATGTTTAACATGTGACCATTAATCACACTGAGACAGTCAATTAAAGCCATCAGAGCCACGGGGGCCGAGCCGGGGCCGTGTGCTGGCAAAATAATACACGGACACATCAGAGGACATTTTCTACTCTTAGTGCCCCGCAATGAATCAATGATTTCTCAAAATGGATCCGGAGGTTTTTGAGGATGTTGTCTGATGAACTGACCTCAGGCTGGCGAGGGCAGAGATTTTCAATAACATATTAGTTAGTATGTCCTTTTCTAATGTGCAACTAGGACTTTTTGAAACAATTCTCAGGTGCATACTGCTATATACTCATGTGGAATTGATCTTTGTATTGTAAGGGCTTCATGATAATTCTGTACAGTTTTCTCATTTATTGACTTTTTAAGTCAATAAAGTGTTGCGAATATGTGACCTTATAGTGGTATAATCCAACAGCATGATGGTGTTTAATGTTTACATTAAACAAAACAAAGAAAGTAGGTAAGGTAAATGTTTGATGCGTGAAGAGCTTTAGTCTAATGAAATGCACAACAGCAGAACCCAGTTCATGGTTTTAAAGGTCACATATATCATTGTATAATGTAATTCATGTGTATCTACCGTACCTTTTTATATTTGCTAAGAAAAATGATCTCATTCTTATGAATGATGATTTCAAATGTATCTCCCAGCTTTAGGTGTAGCATGCATTCAGTTACTGCCAGTGTTGGAGGAGGTTATCAGATCCTCAGCTTGGGAAGTAACAATAGGAACATTTCAAATGACTCCACTGCCTATAAAAGTTCTGGATCCAAAATGTTACTCAAGTAAAGGACCAAAAGTATTATCATCACAATGTACTTAAAATACTAAAGATAAAGTACTTATGCTGCTCTGATCAGTGTTGCTTTCTTATTATTCATTACATAACTCTACTATGTATTACTGATGCATTCACATGCAAATATTTCATATTGAAACTCTCAACACGTTTTATTTGCCATCATTCATCACCAAAAAGAAAAGTTGAAAAAAATTGAATTATCTGAAGATCTATTGCACTTAAACAGCCCCTGGTGTTGAAAGGCCTAATCTAAACAGAAACTAAAGCTGGCAGATCAGATTAGTGTTAGTAATGCTATGCTAGTGCTAGTTTACTAGAGTAAATAGTAAAATATTTCTCTGACCACATGGAAATACTCAAGCAAAGTAATTACAAAACTGTACTGTACTGTAAGTGTAAAGTACTTAATTACATTCCCCCATTGGTTACAGCTTATCATCCAATTTGAGAAGTTACTTCCTAGTAGGTCATTCTTTTCCAACACAATGCAGAGCCTATTTACATAAGACATTTAAAGACCATATGCACGTACGGAATCACAGTAAGAGCCGTCATTTAACCACGCAGTTAAGGAAAGATAGCTCTCAGGTCATCAGAGGTGCAGCCTGCTCTTTTATTCTCCTCCAGCTGTCAGCGGAGCCTTTGTCATGGGCACAGGCTATAGATAGAGATGTCAAGAGGGACCTGTGGGTCAGCGGGTCGGGAACCCCTTCACTTCTGTTGACCTTCAGACAGACAGAGTTATACTCTGTCAAGTCTCCGCTCCCGCCACAGCTCTGTGATTGCACACAACTGTAATAAAGACGTCAGGCTCTGACCCCCGTCACTCTTCATTTCACTGTTAATTGTCATGATTGCTGAATAACACGTAGATTTCAAACAAATGCATTAGCCAAATGAGGAGGAGTGAGGACTTTGATGGGTCGCCTCCCTGTCCTCCATTTGCCGGTATAATGGCGGTAAATTACTTGTAGCTAATTTGCAGATTGTTGTCAGCCAGATGGAGGGCAGTTTACCCGTTTGACAGGTTAGTTAGCAGTCTAAGGACTCGTGAAACATCACACTCACACCTATTATTTCCAATTTTAGAGCTATGATGCAGGGGGAGAGATTTTGAGAGGTTTCCCTCCAGCTGCTACCTAATGTGTATATTATTCATAATAACAAAGAATTGTGTCCTTGAATTAAAGGTGGGGTAGTTAAGTTTCAGAAACCGGCTCGAGATACACTTTTTGTTATATTCCATGGAATGCTCTTAACATCCCGATAGCAATGAATATCTTAAGTGCTTTGACCAAAAATCCATAAAAAAATTTCATCTGTGGAACCCGTAATACTGTAAAAACTACAACCAATCCGTTTAGCCGATTGCCGCCCTGTCTGTCAGCCTTCCATCTCGTGCACGCACAAATGTATCTCCTGCCCTCATTGGGCGTGCCGTCATTGGGCGTGCATTGCAGCAGTACTTCAATGACTCGCCAGCAACAGGCGGCCACTTTCACCATGGCAGAGTTAGGTTCAACATCGTCTACTGGTCGCAAAAGAACAAATGTAACGGAGCAAATTAAGAACAAAAAGAAAGTGGAAACGAGGAGAAGTCAAACCAGAGTCAATATCGGAGTTGCTTTGGCTGTGTAGTATTGCTAACCTATATGTGTTTAGCTTTACCTGATATGTAACGTTACTGCAGCCTGCTCTCGCGGAGGAGGTGCTCTGTAAGGAAGTCTGAAGGAAGGGGCGGATTCTTTTTGGCTGTGTACTTTCAAATTGTGGTGCACTCGAGCCGGTTTCTGAAACGTCCTACCCCACTTTAAATACACTGTATTTAATTTAAATCATTTTTATCTTGAAAAAAACGGATTCACACTAACTATTGACTTAACACTTTTAT
>NW_011352446.1:0-3144 GCF_000735185.1 Notothenia coriiceps
ATAATGTCTTCTGGCCAATCAGAATCACGATAACGGCGTGGTGTTGTTGCAGGAAGTCCCGACGGAGAATACTTTTGCTGTAGTACATCTATACACATCGATACAACATTACGTGATGATAGAAATCAACACGTAATGAAATAAGACCTCACGGTTTGATGATTGATAGGTGTGTGGGTGTCTTTCATTTTGACACACAGAACAATGGGGGCTATCCACCCTTATCCACAATGTAAAGTAATTCACACAGCCTCTTCCCTCTTCTCTCTGTGAGGACCAGCAGGTTCAGCTTTCAGAACAAAGTAGTTGTGTGTAGTAATATATTTATTTATTTTTCTTCTCAAGAGAGTATCAGAATGTGTATTTTATGTTAGTAATTCAAAAAATCTCCTGAGGGAGAATCCCCCCAGAGGGTTGGGTTTTCAGCATGTCAACTCTTTCAACTGTGGGGAAATTGCAGGATTGGCTCCAGGTTGCCCTTTTTATTTACTACAAGACAAATGTGCCTTTTTATTTCATACAGTTCAATTTGGATTGAGACAGGGAAATAATCTAAACCTCACGCATGGCGTTTCACTGTCAAGGGGGGCGATATAGCGTGTATGTAATTACATTGCGAATACTGACTTGAGCCCCACCACTGTATGGGTTAGCCCTACCATAGATTACCCAACACAAATACTCTGGAGCCGCCACTGGTCTCAGGGCTTCTTAACATTTAACAACCTATTAATGTGTCATACCCACTTAACGGGAACTAACTCAGCTAACTGACAATATGAAACATTTTTAGCTAAACAAAATGTATATATATATATATTATGTGTTATAGTTTGGATTCCTAAAGCTTTTAGTCTACTATCCCATCATTCAAGGGTGGTTTTCACTATAAGTAATGTTTTTCTTTGTTGGACGGACACTATAATTTACATTTTCTTATTATGTTCAATCTGAATTTACTGTCAAATAAAAAAAAATCTATATTGATTCTGACTTTGCTACATCCAACTCACAGGTTTATCATTGCTTTGAGAAAAAAGATTATTAATTTAACCCTTTTAGAAGGGAAGATATAGTCATTTGTTCTGGGAATGTCATTTTCGAGCCTGAGACCTGAAAAACAGGCTCAGGTCTTAACAGGTTAAGGGAAGCTTTAAAATCGGTCCACGAAATACACTCCTGCCCCTTAGCAGGAGGTGGCGTTGTCTGTAGAGCTTTAACAAGGTAACCTCAGTCATGGTTACTACACTTCAAACACTTGGAAAGCTTGAGATGAGCTATGATTTGTACAATGTGTCTCATGACCATTTCTGAAAGCAAACATGGTCATTGCTGTAAAAAGCCTTCTTGCAGTTGACATTTTATAATCGATACATTTTAAAAGTAAAAACACATGATTAATTCAAAGAGCGGTTTGTGCAGCGATAACAGTGCCAGGTTCACCTGGAGCTGGTCGTAAGCCAGCACTAAAGTACTGCGGTCACACTGGGCCGCTTATCTAAATGTTTTTGTGTGAAACAAGCATAAAGCACAGCCAACTTTTCCAGAAATAATAAAATAGCATTGAAACGCACACAGAGCAGGGCTCAGGGGCCATTAGCTGCTGTTAGGGTGCCAGTCTCTGGTCCATCTGTTCACTGTGGAGCGATGGGAGTCCTTGCTCTGCTACAGAGCGTTTAATGGACGCCACTCTGTTATGCCTTCCGATGTTCCTGTGAATGTGTATGTGTGCACATACCCTTTATTCTCTCCATTAAAGCCCCATGCATCTCAGCACTTAAAATCTGCAAGAGGCTTTATGAAAAGCGCTTCATGTTTGCATGAATTGCATTATGATACTAATTACCCCGTTCACTGGCTCTCCCTGAGCCAGTGAACTCACTGTGGAGCGAGCTGCACTAAAATAAATGCCCACGTTAACAAGGTCTCACATCCAACATTAACATTTTATCTAAAAGAAGTAAAAAACCTTCAGAGGGGAGGTAACTCAACTATTTTACAACATTGTTCCAAAAGTTATTAGAAATATTATTTGAAGAAGGAAGGATAATCCAAATCAGTGCTCAGTGCTGAAAGGCATTTCAGTATGAAGAGCAAATACAAAGGCATTCAGGGGATCATTAGCAGATCATTTTTAACCACAGAAACATTACAAACAGCAGCTATAAGGCAATAAAAGAAATACATAATGGTACTGACCAGGGGCGTTTCCTGGACCTGCAAACATTCTGGGCTTAGTCCACAGTTCATTAAGGTTCATTAATGTACATTAAGGTACCGGGCGCTACAGTGGAAATTTCTAATGCAACACTCCCCACACGCACATACACAGTACACCTGCGACTCTTACAATGAAGGCTCAATAATCAGCTCAAGGCATATAGGTGTAAGCAGGGGTAAAGTGCTATTTTTATAAGTGGGGGGCGGACCTAACCTTCTCTAGGGAGGTTCCGGGGGCATGCTCCCCCGGGAAGATTTTTTTTTAAATGTTGAAGTTAAAAGCATCAATCTGGTGCACTTTGAGAGCAACATTAAGAGATATGGATACATCTCTCAACATCCATATGAAACAGAACTGTAAACAGATTTTCTTTTTCTTAATGGATATTTTACAAATCACTCCCCTGTGACTGTGTAATGTAAGGTAGCGTCATGTCGAACAGTGACAGTAAGTCAACATTTTCCAGAGGATTTTTTTTAATCACCAGGTAACGCTAAAAAACATAACATTTATATGGTATGACAAAGTGTTAATTTATATCTCTGGCTAGCTATACTTGCTAACGGTTTAGCTTACCCGCGCGATTCAAAGTAACGTCAACAACGTAGCTGTAATTTATGCTTTGCTTACGTGTTTGCATAACTTGGAAGTTTACTGACATTTACATACCTTATTTACCTGGTGAGTAGTATTATTCATCCCGCTTCCATCACATTAGTATGCATAGAAAGTGACAGGTGCTGTGACAGGTCACACCTCTCCCTACTTATGCTAATGAGCTAAGTCCCGCCTCCCCTTTGTTCGAGGTGTGAGATCTCAAGTAGGTGTGATATCCCAAGTAGGTGTGAGATCCGTCGATAGGAGGGAGGTGATGTGTATTCACAGGTGTGAAAAGCCCCCACTGTTGCGCCTTATGTTGTATA
>NW_011352447.1:0-3715 GCF_000735185.1 Notothenia coriiceps
ACTTTGACGCGGGGGTGAGCAGCAGAGGTGGGGAGAGGCGGGGCTATTGCGTCATCATTATCAGAACATGATCGTATAATTACTGAGTTTAGGCACGTTAATAACGTTTTAATGAAGTTGAATACAGTATATTCATATTTGTTAGTGATTTCATGTCAATTTGGTGAACATAAACATAAATGATCGTGGTGAAGATGATGATTAAATTAGGATTAAAAATCGAGAGCCGGGCTGCATTTCCTCCCGTTCGTTTTTTTCGACTAAACAACATTATTTTGTTAAATAACAACATGGTGATGTTTTGTAAATTATTACATGTCTCTTATTTAGCACAGAGTATGATATCCGTGACATATGGATCTTAACAAAGTTCCGCTGTACATCCGGCGTACTGTATCTGACTTTATTTCACATGAGCTCCAGTGTGGAACCCCACTGCACCCCCTGGTGGATCAATGATCCATTGCAGCTGGCTTCATTATAATTACATTTATCTATCACGGGGGCGGTCTCAAGTCAAGCTGGAGGTTTTCCCTTGAGCGAGGGCAGATCACGTACCAATCACGGCCCTCGCGTTTCAAACTGTCTGAAATGAATCGCTACATCTGTACATGGTACCCTCACTCAAGCTAAGCTTAGTTTAGCAAAACAAACATATGTTAAAGCTCACACAACAACATGTTACATTTTGTTATGCCTGATCTATACACAAAGAAAATTAATAAAACAACAGACCCACCACACACACCAACTCTGTGCCGACAGGTCATCTCAGAAACAGTTGTTACCACTAAAGACACAAGGGAAAAGACTGGCCTGCTGAATCAGGAGGTTGGAGGTCTCCTGCAGCAGAACGATGAGGCGTGGGGGAGTGTTGTAGTATCTGGAGTTGGCCCACACCAGGCATACAGTGTGCATCAAAGGACCAATCTGACCCCTCACATCAGGAAACTCAGCACTCTCCATGTCCTCGATGAGTGGCTGCAGGGGCCTCAGGTAGAAGTGCACGTCCTCTGCCTCCTCCAAAGCTGGTGAGGCAACATGTGATTGAGTCAAGAAGTCAAGAATATTGCATCATCAAAAACCACGCCCACCAGTTTGTGCTTTATCTCATTTCAGTTCTGTATGCTGCAGGTGTATACTGTAGATAGTGTCCTACCTGTCAGGACCCCCTGCTGCAGGCTGGTGAAAGCAGGAGCATAGCTGCTCTCCACAGCCTCCAACAGCAGCGCCATCTTATTCACCTTGGAGGAATTTAACTGGGAGTGGATGCACTCCAGGTCTGCATATCTTCATGGAGAAAGCAAATGGAGAACAACAAGGTATCAGTAAAGTTGTCATCAGTAAATAAGATATGGCCACAGGATGTCACAAGTGTTGTTTACATATTGCAGATTTTCTGTTTTTAGAAAATAATAAACTGATCTGAAAGATTTGGTCAGAAACACATGCAGCATCTTTAAGGTGAAGTATATATTTGATATTCCGGGTATTATTGTCTTGTGGTAACCACTTGTTACTTGAAAATATTTTTGATGGACCTAATGGTTCCAAACCGGATTCAAACTTGGGTCCTCCTCACAGCAACTGAGCCCTGATACATGACTGTCAGCTAGGGGCCTCCTACTTCACCTCCTACTGATGCTTACAGAACATAAGTCTGTGATGCAGAACATAAGTGCATATGTTGTAGACAGATTGAGAACACATTTTGTGCAGAGGGAAACAAAATTGGAAAGTAAACATTTTCCAGTTTCCCTCGAATGCACAGGTGTTCTGGATCTAAAACAATAAGAAGCACCAGCTGGAGATCCTCTGTCAGGGCCACACACTCACAGCAAAGGAACAAACACTTTTAGCGGATATTCAGTGTGTAATAAGAGAGGAGCACACCTGTCCCTCCAGAAGAGCAGCTCTGAGTGAGGTGTGGGCGTTTGGCCCTCCAGCAGGGCGTCAGAGGAGTCTTTCTTCAGGACCGCGTGGATCTGATGGCTCCACTCAATCACTGCTGACTCCAGGGAGTGGATGATGGTATTATTCACCATCTCGCCCCTGGCAAGAGTCACAAGGGAGATGTTTACTTTGGAGTTAGGAAAATGTCCCTTCGACATGATTGTTGGTTTACCGTTTGTCCGTCTCAAGGTCAGCTTGCTCCACGTTCTGGCAGCCTGCAGGCAGAGGCAGCAGCGTCCTGCCGTGGACTTGGCCTGACACCACCAGCGCATGAGTCCTGAGGGAGTGGACGTGGCGCCTGACGTCCTGAGACACCACCTGGGGCCACTCAGTGTGGTTCTTACTGTTGAACAGCAGAGGGGCCACAACCTGGAGCAGTGTAAGTAAGTTGACATTCCGTACGGAAAAAGCTTGTGCTTTAGAGTAAACGTGTGATGAATACACAGGTGAAAGTGAATCAGGACAAAAATAAATGTGTGTGCTTGTATATTTGTGTGTGTTTGTGTGTGCAATACAATCCCAAAATGTTTCCCTTCAAGAATTCTAAGTTTATGATGATGTAATTGTCTGTTACAATTCTAGAAATCAATTTATTGTGTTTTATTTGGAAAAGGGATGAATAAAAAAAGTCATCATTCATTAAACCCCAGTCATCATAGAAAAAGGACATGCAGACAGGTGCAAGCTGGTGGACCCCCTGAAGGTGGATTTACTTGGAGAGTTAGGAGAACTTCATCAACCCCAAACTGAGAATCTGAGACTTAGTGGAAGATGTGGTCATATACAGTTTATTAGCAGTCGTGTCTTATTTTTGTCTCTTTAAATCATACACACTGTACAACCGTGGACATGTTTACACATGTTATTGCATGCATTGTGTTTTACTATCATGTGTTATCAACGTGTTAGGCCAAAATATGTTACTTAAAGAACTCGCTCACAAAAAGTAAAACAGTTGGTAACACCGGTTCAGAATGTGACAGTCTGAACTCATGGGAAATATTGAATAAGCTCATCATATTATTTAATGTAAAACCTTCATGTGTCTAACAACAGCACCACACCGGGCCAAGGGTCCGGCTCAGACTGAGTCTGTATCATGTGCTTCAAAATACCTCCTCAATTTACAACTAAATGCATGGGGCCAAAATGAAAACCCATCCATATTTTAGAAGAATATATTAGTTTTAAGACTTTTATTATTTCTCTTTTGCATCTATGTAACCTTGGTTACTGAGCATGCTGTAGCAGTAACTAAGGTTACAAACAATGACTCGTCTGTTGGTTGTCTCTAGGATAGCACTTAGACTACATAGCAAAACCTGCCATAAACCGAGACTAACAGGACTGGTGTTCTGCTGACACAGTGGGGTGACGCCAGGTGTTCTGCACCTGTTGGACCGATCACAGAACAACCTGATCTCACCAAAATGCGTGACTCCACCAGAACTCCTTAACACCGCATTTCGTGGTGGAGTCACAAACTTTGCTACATTTACGTGTCTGCACCACGCAAATAACCCCAATGTAAATTGAATGAGGCTCCTTTGTCGTGGTGCACACACGCATTTCTACAACGTCCTGCAGTGAGCTTTTTTCTATAAGACGTTTTTAAAATCTACTTCATAGCTTGTAGTAACTCACGGGAGGCTTCTTTTATTTTATTTCTATTCATAATAATTTGTATTTTTTGTCAGAATGTATTATCGCAACCCTGTCTCCTAAAAATTACGTTCCCACCAGTTCCCACAGAACTAAACTG
>NW_011352448.1:0-5928 GCF_000735185.1 Notothenia coriiceps
GACTGCATTCATTTTGCCTTTTTCCTGCAATACCCGCCATTTTAGTTGATCCCACTAGATGGCGCACTCTAGACACAATTTACCTTTGCTGGAGTCTGGTCTATTCTCTCAGCTGGCCCCACTTGGCAACCCGGCAAGATCGGCGAATACAAGTTGCAACAAGCAGTAGCGCTGAGCAAAGTGACTAGAACGCGACCACACACTTATAAAAACACACTTATATAAAGTCAGGCAACACTAACCAGGCTTAGCGTGATTCTGTTTATTTTACCTTACTTTAATAACCATCCGTTCACTGTTATTGACATTGTGAAGAGGCAGACGTTTTCCTTTTGTTTTGTATTATTGCAACTATCGGATGGAATCAATACATGGGCTACATGTGGCCATCACAAGTAAAATCATAATGAAAACTACGCCGGTAAAATATGCGTGTAGAAAACGGCTTATGCCACAATATGATAGCAACAAGTAATCAAGATAGTCTGATTAGCTAACATCACCTGTAGAATGCCAGAGAAAGGTTCATAACAGCGTTGTGATGCTAAACAGCTTTCAGACTAAAACACATTCACTTATGGGGATGGGGGATATTTATCAGCTGCTTGTGTGACAGTCAGACAATGAAAACTTTACAGCGGCCGGTGTCGCGAGTTTACGGGAGAATAAACTCCGGTAGACGAGCAGCACTGCAGCAGTCAGTAATGCAGCTGAACCGCATTAATAAACAATGCACCACGGCACTCTGGAGAAAGGTACAAGTCTGGAGAAGTAGTTCTTTCATTTAATATGGCTTCGTATAATTAAAAACTACCCGACCCAGTCCTCTATTGATTTTGTTGTGAGCGGTGTTGCGGAGAAAATCAGCGACGTAAAATGCCGTGTGGGTCATAAGAAGGCACGTAAACGGTTACGTCATGACGCAATAAATCACCTTTGAACCTAATTCACCTTTGAACCTGCATCTGTAACAATGAGTGGACCAAACAAAAGAAAAGTCAACATTGAGTGCCGAGTGTATAATGAGGAGTGGACAGCTAAATATTTTTTTACCGATCTGCTACTGGCCCAGCCCGCCTGTCAAATTTAAAACTCATAGTGGCCCCCGAGCCAAAAAGTTTGCCCACCCCTGATATATACCCTACAATATATGTTTCAAATATAGCATGATAGGTCCACTTTAAATTGTGGTTATACAGAAGACCCAAAGAGACCTAGTTCAAACTAGGGTTGGGGCTACTTCCCCTGGTTTATGTTGAGAAGTTACATGTTTTTGTTTTTACAGAGATCATAAGATATTTATGTAATTTTTGAAATAACAAATGTTCTTTTTCGGGGGGGTCGAGAGATAGTCCTATGGCTGTTCAGTTAAATCAATTATTAAAATATGAAATCTTGCAAAATATCATCCCTAACTCGAAAAACAATTGTTGGTCGCTTAGGGCTTCCGTACCTCTATGACCTACACACAACATAAAACCAAGTGTTAAGATATTTTATCAAAATGATCAGTCGATTTTAATATGCTGATAATGAATGACTGCAGATCATGTCATATAAACAGCAGATTGTTAATGACTGAGATTGCTGGTGCTGAGCATTTTACATTTCTCAAAGATTCCATCTTGTTTGTGCAGCCCACTCTCTTCCTTTGATCACTTATTCATCCATGTATCTCAATCTCTATCTGTAGTGTGGGCTGGTGTTCCTGTAATTACCGCCTCCTACTCCATCTCTTACGCACACACACAACTCAGACAATAAACACAAGGCTATTTACATATCATTTTATTTTCTCATGTCTTTTATCCCCATTTATGTAAATTACAGATCAGATTGAGTCTGCCTACCCTGCCAGACTATGGTGAGTCTCTTGTTCCAGAGGATTTCCATATGACTGGGGTAATTACATCAAGCTATTTGGCCTACGCATTGGGACACTGCGCCATGGGTGATGGACCGACTGCAGTTCATTGAAAGGTCAACAAATAAACAGGCGTATCTGGTTTCATACAGTCCTGATGCCTGCTCTGCTTCTGGGTGTGTCTGTTACTATATTCTCTGTTTGTGTGGCCATGAAAAGTTGAGCTCCATATTAAGAGGCACTTTTAAGAGCATTGATCAATTCCCAGGACTGGAGCGTAGAGTGAAGTCCCCATCATTGTTAGTAACCTTACGGTTTTATTTAATGGCTATTTCCTCTGGGGGGATCAATGCCATGATTGAGAGGTCATTCATCACTCAGCAAGTGGACTGCAGGGGAAAAGATGGGGGGGTTGGTCCTAGAGCTTGAGAGGAGGAAGACCTAATGGTGACTTATTTAGAAAAACAGTGTGCACTTATTAGCTGCAGATAAGAAAAGAGGCAAATAAAAAAGCTGGGCCAGCCACAGTAGGTATTCCAGTCAGCGATCATTGTGAGGCAGACTATTACAAGTTTGAAAAAAATTCAATTCTGATTTATTTTTGACCCTTTTAAGCTGCATTTACAGGATACAGCGGCTTTGCGATGACATTGCCGTTGTCTTCGGTTTTCATTGACAAGGCTCTGTGCCAAACTTCAGGTGAGCAAAGAGGAACATGATTATGATGAGAATGCAGGTTAAATGTTGTGAAAACATAAAAAAAGACAAACTGTCTGGATGTTATTTTATATCTAATCAATCATCTTGGGACCTATTTCCCTTACCAAAGATTGTGAACAACTGATGAGATGACATTGAAAACAACAACTCTGCAATATGTTATATGTTCATTTTATTGTTATTGTCCCAAATGTATAATACATTATATTATTATTGTATTATATCATACTATGATGACAGATGTCTACCAGAAAAAGTTTATGAGTTATAAATCATTCACCAGCATTTGGCAACACTGCTGGTGTCATGGCAGTGGAACCTGTCTGTCTGCAAAACACTGTTAAGTAAGTATTGACTCTGATTTATTTATCTTTGGGCTAAAAAGTTAGCATCATCAGTGACAGGATGTCTTGGATTCAGTCCGACAAATATCCTAAAACACAAATTGAACTCCGGGGATCCCAGGATGTATACATCACAGGCTTGATTGATTGATTTTCTTATTGATTGCTTTTACTTTGATGCTTCACTAGATATAATAACAAGCCTCGCTTGACTGTTTTTCTTGCTGTGTGTTTATTGCTGTCATGGCTAATGGGTATTGTTATTGACATATTTGGATAGGTTTTTTTACGGTTATTTTATAAGGTATATAGAAGCCAATTGCCATTCTCTCCCATCTGACGGCCACGGGGGCAAAGAGCAGAATCATGATGGAGTGGAGGGTGAGAAAGAGGAGACGCCTTAAAGAGAAAATTAGGTTAAAAGGAGGAGGAAAGAGGGGAGACGGAAGGGGAAACAGTGGCTTATTATCTGACCGCCACGGTTCCAGATCAGTAGCTTTCAAAGTGGAGGTCCTTAAGCAAAAATGATTAATAGTTTCATTCAGGATAATGATCCCCTATTAGGAAATGTCTTTTGTAGATGACCTTTGTACCCGTCTTGATTCTGTTTCGGCCTTCATTTTCATCACTTCCCCTGTGTTTCAGTGCAAATGACAGTTTATTCTTCTTAACATAGACCTCTTATCAGCCAGATCTGAAGCTAGGCTCTGATGTGTTTCTAAAAGAGTCCAGGACATTAATATATTTGGGGTCAGTACAGGTTCAGAAATAGATTAAATTCATTTAACTGCACTGAATGAAAATACAAATAATGTGAAATGTGTCACTTTCCTCGGTATAGAGAGACCAACCACTGATAATGAGCTAATTCTTTGTGTGGGCGGTTAAAGGTGCACTCCACCTGTTATAAACCTGGAGATCCGTCAATCGTCACATGGAGCACTTCATCGTAACCCATTGGTTTTCCTGGGGTTCGGATGTAGCAATTTAATGTCCGGAAAACCGATGTCTGGCCCAGGTCTACCTTTGCCATGCACTTCTCAGTCAAGAGCTAAATTGTCTTCAGGGATTTCATTACAGCCTGCATCGGGCCTCTTTCGCTCTCCACAATCTCCTGCAATTCAAGCCAGCTCAATCCAGTTAATACTTCTCAGACTCCAAACAAAAACAGAACCATTCCGATACCAAAATCTTGCCCGCTGCATTCATGTAAATATCCATTAAAGGTCCCCTTTTCTGGTTATTACCCGTCCCCTTGTGTGTTATGAAGGTTTTTCTGCATGTAAACGGTCTGCAAAGTCACAAACCCTCAAAGTACAACCTGTAGCGAGTAAAACTCAAACACAGAAAAGACCGGTCTATGCTGCCCCAGAACGCCTCGTTGGAGATTTTTCATTTTCTTCCTGGATACAGTGACATGCCCATACGCAAATGGACCCATTGGTATGGGCACAACAAATCAAAGCAGGCAAACTAAAAGGGCTAAGGTAAATTGTAGTCCTAGGGAAAAGGGTAAAAGTAAAAAACTCAGGCAGAAGACAGGTACTTAGGCTGTGGCCTGAAATGCTGGACCACTGACCCCTCGATTCCACCGGTTCCGTCTGCGTCGCGTAAAGTCTGCGTCACGTAACGTCTGCGCCACGGTTTTGGTCCGGCCTCCTCCGGCGTCATACCCTATCGGGCGCGTTTCAGAAGCATTTCAGAAGAGGAGCGTCTTGCCTGCCGGCTCGCAGTTTTTGTTGATTTGGGCATATTTTCTGGACAGGCTACTTTGTACAGACAAAGTTCATAATAATTGTAATATCCCAGTTATAAACGACATGAATCAAAGATGTGTTGCTGTATTTTAGTGGTAAAATCATCATAATTATTCTAAATATATTTACACAATGCCTGTAAACCGGAGGAGAACGCTGGCATTTCTCCTCCTACTTGAAAGACTACGGAGGGATAGGGTCTGCACAATTAGTTTGTGTGTGTGTATATATATATATATATGCTAGGCTATATATGCTCTGACCGTTCCACTTCCTGCCTGCCCGACTTTACGTTACGGCTGCGCCGCGTCAAAAATAGGATTCATCCTAATTTTAGAGGAGCCCAGCGCCGAGACGCTTCTGGTACGCTTCTGAGCCGTAACGCGGCACGTCTGGTGGAATAGCACCCATTGACTAGAGTGGCCGCGATCTTCACGAAGGCCGCGGCGCGGCCGTAACGCGACGCAGACGAACCCGGTGGAATCTAGGGGCCAGTCCCTCTGGCATTTCTCTATGTGCGCTGACAATCAGCCTCTCTGGTTCATCCTGTCTGTTATTTCTGGTCGTTTTTTAATAACCTCCTCTCTGGGTTCCTGCTGATCTGCTCTGAAGCAGCTCCTGTTGTTCAGGTGGGCTTTAAAAATGTTGTTGGTGAGCTATTACAAAGTTATTACAAAGTTATTACAAAGTGACGGTGCATGTTTGAATCAGGGCATGCATCTCACGCCCCCTGGAATTCTTTGACCAGTTGTTTAACTGTCACTTTTCAAACTTTTGGGCCTTTTGCCTGTAGAGAAATGAATTCAATATTTTACTATCTCAACATCCAGGAACGTTGATCATTGGGTTTGGAACTTTGATAAATGACTTGGAAGGGTTTTTCAATCGATATTCATCCCGGAAATCAGAGGTGTAGCCTGGAAATATTCGATTTGTGTCCTTATTTTTTAAGGATAACTTAAGAACAGTGTGGGTTAACTTTTGTACTGGTGTTTTTGAATGCCTCTGCTTTGCCACTATTTTAGACTAACCGTGGCTTTCTAGCTTTAATATCTGTAATCAGGCGGTTAAATTGGGCTGGCCTTTGTGCTCAAAGTTCATAACTCTTACATATTCAGCCCACACGACTTCAACAATGTATCAAATACAAAAACCATGAATAAAATACTTGCAACACTCATAAAACACGTCCCTGAACATGACACACGCACGCACGCACGCACACACACACACACACAAACAC
>NW_011352449.1:0-1281 GCF_000735185.1 Notothenia coriiceps
TCAAGCTATAGAATATATATTTGAAATATGTTCTGATGACTAGAAATGCAGTTTCAGTGACAGAGCGCTGAAAAACTGAAGACACTTTTAGAGTGGAAGCATAAAAGCAACAGCAGCAAACTTCTTCTAAATCTTTACTGCGTGACAACACTCATTGCCTTTACAGATTCTCTCCAAATTGCACAAATTCGGTGCAAAACTGGCATATTTACCACTAGGAATACATCTGAACATTTTCTTCACAAAGATTAGCGTATACTTCAAGTCTTTTATATATTATTAACTTAATAAAGTGTTTTTACAGTTTGCTTATCATTCAATCCCTGAAAGAGTCCTTTTCAAACACAAAAGGCTTTACAAAAACTAAAAATGATGTGTCCTGTGTTTTACGTGTGCTAACAGTTTGTTTCCCAATGATGCATAACCAACTGAATTAATCGATTGATGATTGGTTGGTTGGTTGAATGATTGGTTGTTTTTTTGGTTGGTTCATTGGTTGATTGATTGATTGATTGATTGATTGATTGATTGATTGATTAGTTGGTTGGTTGGTTTGTTGGATGGTTGATTGGTTGGTTGAATGGTTGGTTTAATGGTTGGGTGATTGATTGGTTGAGTGGTTGTGGGAGTGATTGATTGGTTGGTTGGTTGGTTGGTTTGTTGGTCGGTTGGTTGATTGATTGGTTGAGTGGTTGTGTGAGTGATTGATTGGTTGGTTGGTTGGTTGGTTGGTTGGTTGGTTGGTTGGTTGGTTGGTTGGTTGGTCGGTTGGTTGATTGATTGGTTGAGTGGTTGTGTGAGTGATTGATTGGTTGGTTGGTTGGTTGGTTGGTTGGTTGGTTGGTCGGTCGGTTGGTTGATTGATTGGTTGAGTGGTTGTGTGAGTGATTGATTGCAGCCCTGACAAAATGTTTGAATGGAACAAAGGACGTGCTAATAACTAAGCTTTTCTCAACTACACACCAACTTTCCTGTAACAGTTTAACCGTTTCTGTTCCTCTCAGCTCCAAACAGAAATAGTACCTTTCTCCATGACCTCCAGTTGCATGCTGGGACGCGACACCTACAAGGAGCGCTTCGTCTGTTTCTACAGGTACAATTGCCCAAAAATAAAATATATTATTAAGTATTGTTCATGTATACATGTAGCCATGAGATATGTACTGTGTGTGTGTGTGTGTGTGTGTGTGTGTGTGTGTGTGTGTGTGTGTGTGTGTGTGTGTGTGTGTGAGAGGAGAGAGAGAAAGAAAGAAAGCCTCTGCTCGGAATCATACAGTGTCT
>NW_011352450.1:0-2579 GCF_000735185.1 Notothenia coriiceps
CGTTCACACCGGAATAAATCCCTGAGGGAGGATTAGGCAAATGAAGCCGCTGACGTCACTTCTTCTTCTTCTTCTGCTTTGGGTTTACTGGCAGGGCGCAAACAACTTCACGGTATATACTGCCACCCGGAGTCCCCGGAGTTAGGGACTGGCTTCAGTAGAAGCTGCTGGGAGAGTAAACGGCCAGAACGCCGACACCTCCTCATCTCCACTGCTCCCATGTTTTATTTTGTGTTGACATAAGTTAGTCTCTCTGCGTTTCTGCGCTGGGCTAATGCTAATGCTAATGCTAATAATGGCGGCTTCACAAACGTTTTTGGGAGTTTTACGGGGCGTGGTTTGCAATCCGCCCAGCCAATCAGAAATGGGAACCTTTTTCTCCCACGAAAGTACCTGCTCTCTAGCACGGACTGAATAGGGGGTAAAAAAGGTTCTGATTAACTAATTTTTGTTCCGGATCTTTTTGGTGTGAACGCGACATTTCTGAACTATATCAGAACTAAAGTGGGAAAAGTATTGCAGTGTGAGCGCGCCTTTTGTAGTATGTGTGGAACAGCAGGACGGACTCCACAACAAATGTGTTTACGGGGACAATAAAGTATATGGTAATTATCGTATCGTATATTCGTAACAGTTAAGATATACATATATATAGAGAGATCTATAGATCAAGGTGATCAGCACCAGTCACAGTCACTTTTAGGCTGCTATGGACACTTTTGCACTCCCATTTGCACTATGTACATTTTCTTTTTTATATATATCCTTGCTTACTTGAAGTAAACGGTTATATGGTTTGTTTTTTTTAAATTATTGAGTCTTCTTGCATTTTAATGCGTGAGTTTTTTATACCTCGGGACCAGTGGCGGACTGGCCATCGGGACGTTTGGGACGAATCCCGATGGGCCGGTACCGAAGTGGGCCGGTCGGACGATATGGGCCGGTCAGATAAGTCACTAGCTCCCCCCCTCCCGCATTGACAATATACTAGTGGTACCGAAGTGGGCCGGTCGAGGTGCCCGGGATGTCCCAGTCCGCCCCTGCTCCGGACCGTGGGAAACAGTATTTCGATCTTTCTGTGTGTACAAACATATTTTGAGATTGACAATAAAGTTGACTTTGACTGAGGTGCTCTTACAAAAAGACTGGTTGCACCTTTTTAATTTCAAGGTGGCTGCTGCATGTGACAGCTCTCTCCTCATTGGAAACAATAGTAAATATACACTGGCGCTTAGAAAAAAGGCACTTACTGTAAGACACAGGCCCTTTAAATAGAAATCAAAAGGATTCACTGATTACTTCATAGCTAGAGTTGATATTTCATGACCCAGCCAATAGAAACCTGCCATTTATTTCTCCTGTTCAGCATGAATCATTCCTCCCTGAGAGTTTGTGTTTATGCGACCTTGGAGTGACTCGTTTTCTTGATGTTCAAAAGCTCCCAGAGTTGTTCAGAGCGCCTTGTCTTCTGAACAATGTTGTGCATTGTGTATAAACTTGAACAGGGCTCGGCTTGAGGCTGGGCTGAGACGACTGCACAGCCACAGGAACCAAATATTGCTTCATTTGGACATGAAGGCAATCAAAGGAGAGCCAGACATTGGAAACATATCCTGCCCAAGAGGCTGTCTTTGGTGGAATTTACTGGAAATTGTGGATGACAATGCAGCTTCCTGTGTTTATACAGTGAAATAATACAACTTTAAAAGGATTATTACCAAAGACGGGCGCTGTGTTTTGTTCCAGGGAATTAACAAATAAACTTTGACAATCTGCTGGCTTCTTATTTAAACAAATCAGCTTCTAAGTAAGTAAGTAAGGGGGAATATTATGCAAGATAAAGCTAATAAGTGGCCAACAACTCACTCTGAATGGTAATTGTATTCAAAAATGCCAATTCCTCTGCAAGCAAACCGGACAGAAAATCCTGTTACTAAGGAGGCCTCTATGGATGTTCCAGGAAACTATAAAAACAACTCAAACTGATAAACACTGAGATGCACATTTCCCTCTTAATAGTCCAAACTCATCAGTTTAAAAACCCACCAACAAATATTATGCAGAATAAAGCTTTTAAACGGACGTCATGTGGATGGAAATGCTCTTCTCTCCGCATAATGTTTGGAAAGGAACGTCCTGATGAAGACGTTATTTCCTCACGGTGATGACATTTGTTTCAGTAATAGTATTTGTGGCTTCGTGGCTGCTTATTGTTTTCTGGATTCCTTCTCATGGCGGTTAGTTAAATGCATAATACATCTTTAAATGTGTTTGTGAGAATATCAGAATAGACGTGTGTTCTCAAGCAGATCTTTATCGACACATTTCAAAGTAAACTGAAATTAGCATTTTCAGTCGTTAGATATGAAACTTTTAAAGTAGCTCCACTTACTTCATTAAAAGTACCTATATCATATTGTATATATACTTTGATGCCATTCAGAATGAGTTATAATTAAATCAATTATATTTATTGATCAGGGTTTTCTCCAAACCGGGTAACAGTGGTGCTACGCCCTATTATTTCGGCGCGTGCTTTCATACCAAAATGCAGATTTTCCCATAATGCCAAACCATAT
>NW_011352451.1:0-2480 GCF_000735185.1 Notothenia coriiceps
CAGGTTTGTCTCAGGTGCGTCTCCTCACTGTGTGATGTCATGTTTCAGGTTAGTCTCAGGTGGGTCTCAGGTTGGTCTCAGGTGTGTCTCAGGTTAGTCTCTGGTGTGTCTCAGGTTAGTCTCTGGTGTGTCTCAGGTTAGTCTCTGGTGTGTCTCAGGTTAGTCTCAGGTTTGTCTCAGGTGCGTCTCCTCACTGTGTGATGTCATGTCTCAGGTTAGTCTCTGGTGCGTCTCAGGTTAGTCTCAGGTGCGTCTCCTCACTGTGTGATGTCATGTTTCAGGGCGGGGTCATCCTGGTGTCTCACGACGAGCGTCTGATCCGCATGGTGTGCAAGGAGCTGTGGGTGTGTGAGCACGGGAAGGTGGGCCGCATCGACGGAGGCTTCGACGAGTACCGGGACATCCTGCACGAGCAGTTCAAGAAGGAGGGTTACCTGTGAGGCCCCGTTCAGCGCTTCAACAAGCCCCGCCCCCTCTAACAACATCCTGTTATAGCAGCCAATCAGCAGCCTGGAGGACGGTTTTTTTTTCTCCTCTGAACTGATGTGCTGCAGGCCGATTGGTCGATTTCCCCTGGTGATGTCAGTGAACTCTGGAGGAGGCGGAGTCTATTTAAAGTCCATCGTTACATTTAACCTGATTTTTTTTTTTTTCTGTGTGATCGACTCTTAAAAGGACCCAACATTACATTCAGACACAAAACAAATAAATCCATCCGATCATGGTCTGTTCTTCTTCTGCTGATTCCTTTAAAGCATCATTCTGTCTTCATGGGGGGGGGTTTCCTTTTATGTATACAGTATCAGAAGTGTTTCTATAAAGATATAGTATGAGTACTGTGTCTGTTTACTGACCTTGTTTATAAGATATATCAATTCTCTCAAGAACATGGCGGACGTAAACGACAACGTGGCGGCGTAAACAACAACAACGTAAAGTAAACCGTGGCGTAAACCGACAACGTGAGGTCGGAGCCCCCCATTGAAAACAAAGCTCTGTCTGAGACTCAGATTACTGGAGGAATGATACCGTTTTTGAGGCATCTGTTTAATCATTTTACGGGAAATCTGCATTTTGGTTTGAGGGCGCAGAGAGACCCTGATGTGTGGTGCTTTACAAGGGACTCAGAAACTCTCAGGTCAAAGTAAAACATGTTCAAGGAACAAACCTATAGCTTTCAGTAAGGGAAGCACAAAGAGGAAGACGTTATAAAATCTTTATTAAAAATACTCTTCAAAGAACACATTATTCCCCTGAAGTAAAAAACAAACCAATGTTATAGATGAGCAAGAAAAGGAGATGAATTCAAGTTGCCTTTCTTTCGTACACTCTTACCTCTGTACATGTATATAAGTCCTCCCAATGTAACGACAAGATATTGGTATTTTCCCTTAAGACACCGAACGATTTCTGATACGACCAAACTACGGTTTACGCTTGGCCTCAGTTAGGCGTCCCAATGAGGCCCCTCCTTAAAGTGTCTCTACAGCTCGGGGCTCCAGGACGCCCCCCCCCCCGTCTCTTAGGCGAGGCAGGACAGCGTCTTGGTAAAATGTCTCGAGTTTGGACAGCGTCTCCTCCCACAGCTCGGGGTCAAAGGTCACCGGGACCACGGCCGTCTCTTTAAGGGTGAAGACAACGAAGTCGGCCTGATGGAGGCCCGTCACCGCCATCTGGAACTGGACCTGAGTGAAGTAGCTGTGGGACGACTTCAGGACGTACACCGGGACCTGGGGACGAGGAGAGGAGGAGACGACGTGAGAGACGAGGAGAGGACGATAGAGGAGAGGAAGTTAGAGAGGAGGTTAGAGACGAGGAGAGGAAGTTAGAGACGAGGAGGGGAGGATAGAGACGAGGAGGGGAGGTGAGAGGAGGTGAGGGACGAGGAGAGGAGGATAGAGATGAGGAGGGGAGAGGAGAGGAGGATAGAGACGAGGAGAGGAAGTGAGAGACGAGGAGGGGGAGAGGAGAGGAGGTGAGAGACGAGGAGAGGAAGTTGGAGACGAGGAGGAGAGAGACAAGGAGAGGAGGTTAGAGACGAGGAGAGGAAGTTAGAGATGAGGAGGAGAGAGACGAGGATAGAGGAGAGGAGAGGAGGAGAGAGACGAGGAGAGGAGGTGAGAGACGAGGAGAGGAGGATAGAGGAGAGACGAGGAGAGGAGGATAGAGACGAGGAGAGAGAGGAGGAGAGAGGAGAGAAGAGGAGGATAGAGACGAGAGGAGGAGAGAGACGAGGAGAGGAGGAGAGAGACGAGGAGAGGAGGTGAGAGAGGAGGAGAGGAGAGGAGGAGAGAGGAGAGGAGAGAGACGAGGAGAGGAACGAGGAGAGGAGAGGAGGTGAGAGACGAGGAGAGGAATTGAGAGACGAGGAGAGGAAGTGAGAGAGGAAGTGAGAGACGAGGACATGTCAGTGTGATGTAGTCTGACCTCTCCGGGCCTCCGTCCGTCCTCGTCCTGTATCTTCAGGCAGAAGTTGGGGT
>NW_011352452.1:0-4116 GCF_000735185.1 Notothenia coriiceps
GTGACGTGAAGTCATGTGACCGTGCTCTAGTTCCTTTATAGCCCAACATTAGCCTCCTTTAGCTTAGCGGTGTTGACGTGAAGTCATGTGACCGTGCTGTTTGGGCTATAACGGAACTACAGCACGGTCACATGACTTCACGTCAACACCGCTAAGCTAAAGGAGGCTAATGTTGGGCTATAAAGGAACTACAGCACGGTCACATGACTTCACGTCACCACCGCTAAGCTAAAGGAGGCTAATGTTGGGCTATAAAGGAACTACAGCACGGTCACATAACTTCACGTCACCACCGCTAAGCTAAAGGAGGCTAATATTGGGCTATAAAGGAACTACAGCACGGTCACATAACTTCACGTCACCACCGCTAAGCTAAAGGAGGCTAATGTTGGGCTATAAAGGAACTACAGCACGGTCACATGACTTCACGTCACCACCGCTAAGCTAAAGGAGGCTAATGTTGGGCTATAAAGGAACTACAGCACGGTCACATGACTTCACGTCACCACCGCTAAGCTAAAGGCGGCTAAAGTTAGGCTATAAAGGAACTACAGCACGGTCACATGATTTCACGTCACCACCGCTAAGCTAAAGGCGGCTAAAGTTAGGCTATAAAGGAACTACAGCACGGTCACATGATTTCACGTCACCATCGCGAACAATACAGTAGAATACATTAAAAAATGAAAAGCACATTGCAAAATAGAATGAATAACTGGATCTTTTTGAGAGTTGGTTTGCAGAACGGAGGGAGTGTAAAAGCCCGTAATTACCCATAATCCTCGGCGAGGCCTTGAGGAAATGGGTTAACGGGATCCAATCACAGCTGCACTTATAAAGTTAGCTGGACGTGCTCCTGAAGTAAACACGGTGAAATACAAGGATTAAACTCAGAGTTCAGCAGGTGAGACGTTCCTCTCAGAGGGAAGAGTTTCATTTGATTCACTTCAAAGCTGCTTGGCTCCAATGCAACTGGAACCTGGTTTATATGTAAATGCATTGTACATTTAAATCGAATTACGGGTAATAAATGTTTAAAAATGCTGGTAGGTGAAAAACCATTAACCCATTGCAGACAACATTTTACTTTTCAACTTTTTTTTGCAATAATTAAAAAACAAATTATTTGTTTTAATTATATTTAAAACAAATAATAATGTTTTTTTGAGATATCTATATTTTTCTTATTTTCTACATTTGCTGTATTCCAAAAATTGTTTTTTTGTTGTTGCAATAATTCAATTTATTTGTATAATTTACAGCTTAAAAAACACATGAAATCTTTTCTGCCCGACGACTCGTTTTTATTGGTGGTTTCAGATCCTGTCTGCAGAATAATGTCCTCCTCAACATGTGTAGTGTTGTTTTGCGTGTGTGTGTATGCGTGCATGTGTGTGTGTGTGTGTGTGTGTGTGTGTGTGTGTGTGTGTGTGTGTGTGTGTGTGTGTGTGTGTGTGTGTGTGTGTGTGTGTGTGTGTGTGTGTGTGTGTGTGTGTGTGTGAGTGTGTTTGCGTCTGAGTGTGTGTGCGTGAGTGTGCGTGTGCGTGAGTGTTTGTGTGAGTGTGTGTGTGTGTGTTTGTGTGTGTGAGTGTGTGTGCGTGAGTGTGTGTGTTTGTGTGTGTGAGTGTGTGTGCGTGAGTGTGCGTGTGCGTGAGTGTGTGTGTGTGTGTGCACGTGTGAGTGGAGTGTGTGTGCGTGTGTGTGCGTGAGTGTGTGTGTGTGTGTGTGTGCACGTGTGAGTGGAGTGTGTGTGCGTGTGTGTGCGTGAGTGTGCGTGTGAGTGTGTGTGTGTGCGTCTGTGTGTGTGTGTGCGCGTGTGTATGTGTGTACGTGTGTGTGTGTTAGCGGTGGCGTCGTCTCACTGGGTGTGTTTGGTTTGTTCGCCTTCAGGAAACCTCTCAGTCATTTACAGGAGTGTGTAAAACATAAACGAATAAACAAGCTTAACGAGGAAGAAGAGGAAGAGGAAGAGGAAGAGGAGGAGGAAGGTTGGTATACTCCTGAACCCAGTTACCCCTTCAGCACCTTGAGATAAATTAATTAATTAAAATATGTTCTATGTATTTATTGTTTCTTCTTCTATTCTGTCTATTTCTTGTTGTTTAAAGTCTATTTTTGCTATGTTTGGTAGTTTACTAAGACTCAGACACTCTGGCCCGTTACCAGTTCATTAATCCTGCTGTGTATATACAAATATAACATCTACTACCTTTCTATAGTCTGTATATATTGTATAATGTATAATATACTCTGCAGCGCCTCGTTGCTCTGCGGTAAAGTGTGTTCTCTGTTCAGACTCTTCATTAAAGCCTCTCAGATCCAGAGGCTGTGGTTCGGCACCTTAAAAGAAGACAAATGGCTTTTTAATAGCTGGTAAACGTGTAAAAGCGAGGACTGGATACTCGTGTGTTTTGCGGACGTATTATGGCAACTTCACATTGGTTGCATTTCCACAACTCCCCCGCTCCTAATTACATTATCCTTTGCCAAACATTTTACTTTATTTCACAACACGGCATGACTCCACTCGAAAATCATGTTTCCTGAAATGTAAACTCCACCCAAACATGGAAAGGCCCGACGAAATGTCACCGGTAATAAAATTCAGCAAAGTCGGACCGCCGTAGTGTTGCCAGAGTTAAAGAGAGACTGATGGGCTGTTTGTGACCTCATGCATCCCAGAATAAAGGACACATGGATGCAATCGTTGGATAAAAGTTCTTCTATTTAGCCTAAAATAAAGCACAAATAGTTACAATAGTTAGCCTAAATTAACAGTTAGATGGTTTCAGTAGTTAGCCTAAGTTAACAGTTAGATGGTTTCAGTAGTTAGCCCAAGTTAACAGTCAGATGGTTTCAGTAGTTAGCCTAAGTTAACAGTCAGATGGTTTCAGTAGTTAGCCCAAGTTAACAGTCAGATGGTTTCAGTAGTTAGCCCAAGTTAACAGTTAGATGGTTTCAGTAGTTAGCCCAAGTTAACAGTCAGATGGTTTCAGTAGTTAGCCCAAGTTAACAGTTAGATGGTTTCAGTAGTTAGCCCAAGTTAACAGTTAGATGGTTTCAGTAGTTAGCCCAAGTTAACAGTTAGATGGTTTCAGTAGCTAGCCCAAGTTAACAGTTAGATGGTTTCAGTAGTTAGCCCAAGATAACAGTCAGATGGTTTCAGTAGTTAGCCTAAGTTAACAGTCAGGTGGTTCCAGTAGTTAGTCTAAGTTAACAGTTAGATCGTTTCAGTAGTTAGCCCAAGTTAACAGTCAGGTGGTTTCAGTAGTTAGCCCAAGTTAACAGTCAGGTGGTTCCAGTATATAGTCTAAGTTAACAGTCAGGTGGTTTCAGAAGTTAGCCCAAGTTAACAGTTAGATTGTTTCAGAAGTTAGCCCAAGTTAACAGTTAGATGGTTTCAGTAGTTAGCCCAAGTTAACAGTTAGATGGTTTCAGTAGTCAGCCCAAGTTAACAGAGTTAACAGTTGATTGTTTCAGAAGTTAGCCCAAGTTAACAGTTAGATGGTTTCAGTAGTTAGCCCAAGTTAACAGTTCGATGGTTTCAGTAGTTAGCCAAAGTTAACAGTCAGGTGGTTTCAGTAGTTAGTCTAAGTTAACAGTTAGATCGTTTCAGTAGTTAGCCCATGGGTTGGCAACCCGCGGCCCTCGGGCCGCATGCGGCCCTTTAAGCCCTCTACTCTGGCTCCTTTGAGTCAGATGGTTTCAGTNTTGGGCTATAAAGGAACTACAGCACGGTCACATGACTTCACGTCACCACCGCTAAGCTAAAGGAGGCTAATGTTGGGCTATAAAGGAACTACAGCACGGTCACATGACTTCACGTCACCACCGCTAAGCTAAAGGAGGCTAATGTTGGGCTATAAAGGAACTACAGCACGGTCACATGACTTCACGTCACCACCGCTAAGCTAAAGGTGGCTAATGTTGGGCTATAAAGGAACTACAGCACGGTCACATGACTTCACGTCACCACCGCTAAGCTAAAGGAGGCTAATGTTGGGCTATAAAGGAACTACAGCACGGTCACATGACTTCACGTCACCACCGCTAAGCTAAAGGAGGCTAATGTTGGGCTATAAAGGAACTACAGCACGGTCACATGACTTCACGTCA
>NW_011352452.1:4505-4740 GCF_000735185.1 Notothenia coriiceps
GCGTGAGTGTTTGTGTGAGTGTGTGTGTGTGTGTTTGTGTGTGTGAGTGTGTGTGCGTGAGTGTGAGTGTTTGTGTGTGTGTTTGTGTGTGTGAGTGTGTGTGCGTGAGTGTGCGTGTGTGTGTGCGTGTGTGTGTGTGCACGTGTGAGTGGAGTGTGTGTGTGTGTGTGTGTGTGTGTGTGTGTGTGTGTGTGTGTGTGTGTGTGTGTGTGTGTGTGTGTGTGTGTGTGTGTGT
>NW_011352452.1:7447-8243 GCF_000735185.1 Notothenia coriiceps
AGATGGTTTCAGTAGTTAGCCTAAGTTAACAGTCAGATGGTTTCAGTAGTAGCCTAAGTTAACAGTCAGATGGTTTCAGTAGTTAGCCTAAGTTAACAGTCAGATGGTTTCAGTAGTTAGCCCAAGTTAACAGTTAGATGGTTTCAGTAGTTAGCCCAAGTTAACAGTTAGATGGTTTCAGTAGTTAGCCTAAGTTAACAGTCAGATGGTTTCAGTAGTTAGCCCAAGTTAACAGTCAGGTGGTTTCAGTAAATAGCCCAAGTTAACAGTCAGATGGTTTCAGTAGTTAGCCCAAGTTAACAGTTAGATGGTTTCAGTAGTTAGCCTAAGTTAACAGTCAGATGGTTTCAGTAGTTAGCCCAAGTTAACAGTTAGATGGTTTCAGTAGTTAGCCCAAGTTAACAGTCAGATGGTTTCAGTAGTTAGCCCAAGTTAACAGTCAGATGGTTTCAGTAGTTAGCCCAAGTTAACAGTCAGATGGTTTCAGTAGTTAGCCCAAGTTAACAGTCAGATGGTTTCAGTAGTTAGCCCAAGTTAACAGTCAGATGGTTTCAATAGTTAGCCCAAGTTAACAGTTAGATGGTTTCAGTAGTTAGCCCAAGTTAACAGTCAGATGGTTTCAGTAGTTAGCCCAAGTTAACAGTTAGATGGTTTCAGTAGTTAGCCCAAGTTAACAGTTAGATGGTTTCAGTAGTTAGCCCAAGTTAACAGTTAGATGGTTTCAGTAGTTAGCCCAAGTTAACAGTTAGATGGCTTCAGTAGTTAGCCCAAGTTAACAGTTAGATGGTTTCAGTAG
>NW_011352453.1:0-4844 GCF_000735185.1 Notothenia coriiceps
CGAGAAATGTCAGCTGAACACGTTTTACAAATCGCTATCCGCGCCTCTTTCTCTGATATTTTGAAATGTCTCCAAGCGGCAGACATGTTGGCTGTGAGCCAGCCGCGAGCATGGTGGCGCGCCGTGCTTGTCGCCGCGTTTTGATTACGTCATCATCACAACAACACGTTAGGTTACCAAACTTATAGGTGCATTTGTTGTTGTTGAAGGCCTAGCTGTTACAGTCTTTATTTACACTATTTTGTTGTAGGCTTACTGACCTAGATGTTTATGTAGTTTTAAAGCACCTTGGCTTTGTTCTGAATGCACTTTGTTGTAGTTATCCTACAGAGAAAAGAAAATGCACTTGACTTGGAATTAATGTACTGTATGCATTCAAAAGTGCTGAATAAATGTTTTATGGACCCATAATAGTGATTATTGAAGTGAAGTGAAGTGAAGTGAAGTGAAGTGAAGTGAAGTGAAGTGAAGTTAAGTTAAGTTAAGTTAAGTTAAGTTAAGTTAAGTTAAGTTAAGTTAAGTTAAGTTAAGTTAAGTTAAGTTAAGTTAAGTTTTGCCATAATCATGTATTTTTCCATAATCAGGTAGCTGAACAACATTGGTAAAAAATGTATACAATATATATATTTCTATTAATCATTTTCGGCCTTTCGGCATTCGGTTTTCGGCCAACTGTTTCCTATTTTCGGTATCGGCCAAGAATTTCCCATTCGGTGCACCCCTAATAAAAACCTTCATAAAACACAAGGGGAGGGGTAATAACCGGAAAAGCATGACATGGGACATTTAAGGGATTCACTTCCGGTAAAAGTTCCTTCAAAATAAGAGTCCCGATCTTATTACTACCAAAATAAAAGTGCAAAACGAAACTTTACCATAGGAAAATATTGGCATACAAATGTAATCACTTCTATTTAAAAAGGTAACACATTTTAAATATAGTTTGACATATTAAAAAGGTAATTTACAGTATTAATAATTAATATCTAATTCTGTGAATGGTTTTCATTTATTTAACATTAGAAATGTATTAGTCTGGCCAATCCAAGACTTCAATGCTGAAGGGCCAATGGATCTATGGTGGGGATCAGTACAAAGGTCAAGAAAATCCACATTTGAAAGGGAGACAACGGATGACCAATAAACTAGTGATCTGTGAAGAACAGCTGCACTACTGGTATTTAGTATACCAGCAATTGAGGGTGGACAAGTTTCCTACCACTTTAGTTTCAAATAATTGTGTTAATTACTTATTGTAAAGCATTTGAACATTCTTTTGTGTCACATATTCATTGTTAAGTTGATTTATAAATGTATAGTATCTTAATTATTTAAAATATAAGGCGACTAAAAATGGCAACCGTATTTTCAGTTTTGGCAACCAAAAGCAGATGCCAGGTTGCCAGCCGGGCAACCACTTTTAAAAGTTAGCGTTGAGCCCTGAGTGGTGTAACGTAGTGAAGGACATTTACTTAAGTATTGTACTAAAGTACGATTTTGGGCTTCTTATACTTTACTTAAGTATTTTTATACTTCTACTTCACTACAATTTGGAAACCAATATTGTACTTTTGACTCCACTACATTAACTTGACAAACTGATTTACTAGTTACTTTACAGATTCAGATTATTAGCAAATGCACAATATAGATAAACAAAGAAATAAACTATGCTATATCGTTATAGGTACAATATTCAGCAGCAGTATATAAAGTGATTACAAGTTTCTCCACTTTTACCAGCTGTGAAGAACACGCTATTGATAAAACAATTCAAATCTAGTTATTTAGTACACTTTTTTTTTTAATGAAATGGGACAGAATAAGTACTTTTACTTTTGGAACGTTAAGTATTTTTCTGAGGCCAATACTTTTGTTCTTTTACTTAAGTTAAGATTATGAATGCAGGACTTTTACTTGTCAGAGTATTTTTACAATTTAGTTTTTCTACTTTTACCTAAATCAAAATATCTGAATACTTCTTCCACCACTATAAACAATAAAATGGAGGACAGTGAGGCTTTCTTCTTAATGCAGTATGTGTTTACCACAAAGAGGAAAAGTACAAATGGACTGTTGTCCTGTTACTTTAAAGAACACACAGTGACAGATTGTCAGGGAGTAGTTACTGAGCTAGCTAAACTGTTAGCAGGCTAGCCCGAAACTTTTAAGTTGACACCGGCTGTTAGCTGTTCTAGGCGGTGTCAACAGACAAGTTCTTTGCAAAAAGCTAAAAAGTTAGATATAAAAATGCTTCAATGAGAGGGTAGCGTTGAAAATGTTGTTAATAAGCCTTTTTGTGGAAATTAACTCTTTACGTTAGCCTCTGCTGTTAGCTACAGTTAGCTGGCAACCGTAGCTAGCCAGTCACATTACCTTCTGTATTCTTTTCAGTGCCATGATGCCCGGTGCCGTGTTCTCCTCCACACAGGTCGACTCGCTTTTTATCTGGTTTTAATATTATTGCTGGCGATGTCAATGGCTGTAGTTTATTCCCTGAGTGCTTCGAGAGCCGGAGATGTGTTTTCAGAAAACCTCTTTTGTTTCCGCTTTTGTTTCCGCTTTCTCCTTCTTCTTCTTCTTCTTCTTCTTCTTCTTCTTCTTCGTCTCCTCTGGTTTATTGTAAACTTCAAGATGCATACCGCCACCTACCGTCCAAAGAGTTTAATATCCTGTTTTAAATTCCATATCAGGTCTGATGTCTCAGTTTTATTCGTTTGAAGAAAAGGTGTCTATTAACTTTGGTTGCACATTTTCAAAAATGTACTTAGGCCAAACGCAAATGATACAAAAAAAGTAGTTTAAATCACTCAATTTCCCCATTCACAATATCTCCGAGATAAAGGCAATATTTAATACATATACTTACCTTTCTACATTTGTCTTCAGTAATTTCTTCAAATTATGCAGATATTTATCATCTCATTAAGCTTGTTTGTTTTTTGTAAATTCACAGTTGACTTCATGTTTGTGTTCTTTATTGTCAAAGTGACATTACCATTTAACCAATTGTTCATCTCCTCATAAAACACAAAGAAAGAGAAATGTAATGAAATTCATTGATTTGTTACAACTTACTGGTATGTATTTGACATTGTAACATTCAGAATATAATTACAATTTGTTATTTGTTAAATAAAATACAGTAACCACAGCAACAACAAAACAACCAGATGCAAAGGTAATGCCATGTTGATTGTCTACTTTAAAGGGCCAGTGTGAAATATATATGCAAAATAATAATATGAGCACTTAAGGAGTGGGTCCTCTTCTAACGCCAGCCACCGGCTGAATTCCATTTCTTCTAAAGTATGGTGTCATGGTCTTAACGAAGAGGTAAAGGTCCTCGACAGGCCCATGTCGTAAACACTATGTTGTTTGGAACCAGAGAACTGACTGTAAACAGAGCTGCAATCTGTTTACTGTTCCCAGAACTTGTGTTTATGGGACTGCATGCTGGTATGAGTGATAACATAATCGTTCTAACAGATAAAGGCAGCCTAATTGTCAGAGCAATTATGAACATGGACCTTTCTGGATGTATGAGGAGAGGCGGCTCTTAAAGTGTCTGACAGAGAAAGTCTCATGGGGGATCATTTGATGTCAGGAAAACAGATTATTTATTTCACATGCATTCCACACTAGACTGTCGTGCTATATTTCAATAAAACAGTTGTTTTGTCAAACTGGGATAAATAATCAACAGTTATCCATCATAACACTGAGGTGTTTTATCGTAAGAAAAGGCTACCCTTGCTTCTTACATGTTATTGAAGGGTCATGAAGCAAACCCCAAAATGAAATGCATTGTTCAAAGTTTAAACAAATAAGAGGCCCAGAAGATTCAAACCTATCCCTTACAAGTTATGTTCACATGCAGTTAACTTTGAGTTGAGACTCATGATCACTCACAACATTCAGTTTCAATTCAAGAAGAAGTGTGACATGTAAATGGCTCAATCAAACATATCTATGACATGTTCTACTCCCACAGCAGGGAGAAGAGTAACATATTAAATACAGAGTGAAGCTTGAGTTAATGAAAGGAAATCAAATAACTAAACATCCATTTTAAATTATAACATATAAGTAAACATATATTAGTACTGAGGTAGCAGCAAGTGACAACATTAAGTGTGTAAAAAGTGTATATTCCACATGGCAAAGTCTTTTTTTCAACCGTGGTGTTACAATCGGAGTATTGAAATAGCATCCAAAAATACATTCTATATATTGCACATAAAGTGGGGTTACACTCTGGTTTACCAAGGGCTGTAATGGTGGTACAGTCTGACTGCTGCAGGGAGAAAGGACACCAGCCTGCTGTTGCTGAAGGAGCAGAGTACCCTCTGGTGGGTGCAGGGCCGCCTTAATGCACGGGCTGACCTGGGCTGAAGCCCAGGGGCCTACAGAGATCGGGGGCCTATCATGAGCCAATTAAAAAAAAAAAAAAAATTCAATTTTTTTATTTTTTTATTTCGGGTGTTTTAAAAAAAAAAGTTAAATAAACAAAGTCTTGGCTTTCAGAATATGAAACTTTCATTTCCAAAATCACACGATAAATACATTTTTGAAGCTTGTAAAGGGAAGACAACAGCTCTCCCTCGCCACTCTGCTGTTCCACAGCGCCGCCCCCCTCCCTCCACTGAAATTATTAATGTAAGACGTATAGTAATCATAGATAACACAGCAAGGTCCGTTACAGTTTGTCTTCATCTGATTTAAAAAAAACAAAGTCTTGGCTTTCAGAATATTAAACTTGTTTCGGCAAATTCAGATGATAAATACAACTTTGAAGCTTGTAACGGCATAATTACAAGCGGAGAACGGAGTAACTTGACTAA
>NW_011352454.1:0-2582 GCF_000735185.1 Notothenia coriiceps
AACAACACACACATCACACTAAACAACACACACATCACACTGAAACATCAAACACACACATCACACTAAACAACACACATCACACTGAACAACACACACATCACACTGAACAACACACACATCACACTGAACAACACACACATCACACTGAACAACACACACATCACACTGAACAACACACACATCACACTAAACAACACACACATTGCACTAAACAACACACACATCACACTAAACAACACACACATCAAACTGAACAACACACACATCACACTAAACAACACACACATCACACTAAACAACACACACATCACACTGAACAACACACACATCACACTAAACAACACACACATCACACTAAACAACACACACATTGCACACGTCTCTCATTTACAGGACGTGGCTTTGATTTCTTATGCTGAGTTTGTACTTTGTTGTATATTCATATTTCTTGCAGCTGCTTTAGAGCTGATTGGTGTTTTGTGAATCCTTCAGTGCTCCTGCGCTTTGAGTTTGAGCAGATCGTGTTCACATGTAGGAATACATGGTGAGAAATGAAGACTATATGCAGGGAGGTTCATTTCAGTTAAAGATATTTGTTCCTGCAGGAGAGCTTGTTGAATCCAAAACAAACGTAGTATTTAAACACTTTATAACACTGTCTCTCTTCTAACAAATAACGTGTTCATTAAAGAAATAAAGAAATGTTATCTAATCAATCTGTGCAAACGTTTCCAGTTAAATCATTGTTTTATTAAATTGAGAGTGAGTAGTTTTAAAGATAAATACATTTTGAAAAACAGAATACGAATAGTATAACGAAGAATATGACTTGTAAAAATTGTGTTTATAAATAAGTGCATTTAAATGGTCTGCAAAGGCTTAGATCCCTGTACTTCATGTACCCACCAATCCATTTTAACCACCTAAATACCACCTTAAATCTCCAAAAACCCACATTAACCCACTTAATTACAACTTTGACCGGCAAAATACCACCTTAATTTTCAGAATAATATCTCAACTCTCGAAAACACCACCTAAAATCTCAAAAACCTTACTCTAAAAAAAAAACACATTTAACCACTAAATTAGAACTTCAACCACCAAAATACCGCCTTAAATCTCAGAATACCATCTTAACTCACAAAATATCACCTTTACTCTCTAAAAACCCACATTGAGCCACAAAATAACAACTTCAAACCACCAACATAAAACCTTAACTCTCCAAAATACCGCCTTAAATCTTCAAAACGCCACCTAAAATCTCAAAAATCCTTAACTCTAAAAAAAATCACATTTAACCACTAAATTAGAACTTCAACCAACAAAATACCGCCTTAACTCTCCAAATTATAACCTACACTCTCAAAATACCGCCTTAACTCTCCAAATTATAACCTACACTCTCAAAATACTACCTTAACTCAGAAAATACCAACTTTACTTTCCGAAAACCCACATTCACCTAAATAACAATATCCAAAATATCCAAAACACTTCATGAATTGTGGGACGGCATTGCCTTCTCTCCCTTCCTTTCCTCTCCTCCAGTGTTTCCTAAAGGAGACAACAAAGGAAGCATTGAAGCTCCCTTCCTATCAGAGAATCAGCTCAGCGACAGGTAGGAGAAACAGGAGCTCCAGCGGGTCGATATTCAATCTGCTCAGCGAGGCAGAACCGAGGAACAGAAGGCCGTTCATCTGGAAGCAGATCCGTTAAATATAGAGGGACACCGGGGGGGAAAGCTCGCTCTGAATCTCATCTTACCTCCAAATATCCTCATTCATCTTCATCCCAAACATGCTCATCTTCATCCCAAACACTCCTCATCTTCATCCCAAACACTCTTCATTTTTATCTTCATCCCAAATACAAGTTTTTAGAGAGTGAAGGTTACATTTTGGAGATTTAAGGTGGTATTTTGGAGAGTTTAGGTCAGGGGTCGGCAACCCCTGGCACGTAGCACCGTAACCAGTGGCACACTAGGAATAAGTGGAATAAGTGTGCAAAATATTTAAATTGTATTTTCGGATCGAGACCGCCGCCAGCAGGGCCGGCCCTGACCAATTTGCCGCCCTAGGCAAGATTTTGGCTGGCGCCCACCCCCCCCCCAAAAAAGCAGACATTCACTATGACTCGCGTATGCATGCACGGTTGTGGCATGAACACCAAAACAGAAAGATATGGACACAAGATGTGTGCAACTGTATTTAGTATCCTATCCATTTGAGCATGATTTAAGTTTTTTAAATATTGAAGTTAAAAGCATCAATCTGGTGCACTTTGAGAGCAACATGAAGAGATCTATGGAAACATCTCAACACCCAGATGAAACAGAACTGGAAGCAGATTTTCTTTTTCTTTATGGATATTTTACAAATCACTCCCCTTTTAAACTATATTCTTGTTTATTAACAACTAATTTTTTACTGTCATATAGTATTTTATACTATAAGAGAATAGAAGAAAATCTATTCTCTTATTTTTGTATAACTATAATGATCATATAAAGGTGTGCCTTTACCTCACTGAGCTGAGGTTATCCAGAGCCGCTCAGTCTTTTCAGGAGAGAGCTC
>NW_011352454.1:2822-3461 GCF_000735185.1 Notothenia coriiceps
AACAACACACACATCACACTGAACAACACACACATCACACTGAACAACACACACATCACACTGAACAACACACACATCACACTGAACAACACACACATCACACTGAACAACACACACATCACACTGAACAACACACACATCACACTGAACAACACACACATCACACTGAACAACACACACATCACACTAAACAACACACACATCACACTGAACAACACACACATCACACTGAACAACACACACATCACACTAAACACACACACATCACACTAAACACACACACATCACACTAAACAACACACACATCACACTAAACAACACACATCACACTAAACAACACACACATCACACTGAACAACACACACATCACACTGAACAACACACACATCACACTGAACAACACACACATCACACTGAACAACACACACATCACACTAAACAACACACACATCACACTAAACAACACACACATCACACTGAACAACACACACATCACACTAAACAACACACACATCACACTGAACAACACACACATCACACTGAACAACACACATCACACTAAAGACACACACATCACACCAACACACACATCACACTGAACAACACACACATCACACTGAACAACACACACATCACACT
>NW_011352454.1:5322-5548 GCF_000735185.1 Notothenia coriiceps
ATCCTATCCATTTGAGCATGATTTAAGTTTTTTAAATATAGAAGTTAAAAGCATCAATCTGCTGCACTTTGAGAGCAACATTAAGAGATCTATGGAAACATCTCTCAACACCAGATGAAACAGAACTGGAAGCAGATTTAATTTTTCTTTATGGATATACTTTACAAATCACTCCCCTTTCAAACTGTATTCTTGTTTGTTAATAACAACTTTTTTTACTGTCATA
>NW_011352455.1:0-1665 GCF_000735185.1 Notothenia coriiceps
GTTTCCATGAGAACACGTTACAGCTGACACACTCTCTCACTCACACGCGCACACACACACACACACACACACACACACACACACACACACACACACACACACACACACACACACACACACAGATTGCATTAGCAGCCTGCAGCAGTAAACACTCGGTGTGTGTCGGTGTTGATGTGAGTTATGTTGTGATCCTCGATGTCAGTGATGACATCAGACTGACCTCTGAGATTACTGCCTCGAGGCGTGTGTGTGTGTGTGTGTGAGTGTGTATGTGTGTGTGTTATCATGCAGTAAATAAAGGTACATCTACACGTGTACATGGGGGTTGCTCTGCCAGCTGCAGTATCGGGGGTGCATACATACCGGCTGCATGAACCTGATTTAAAAGGTTCTGTTTAAACGTCAGGTGCAGATTTACAGGTGTTCAGTTATTGGAGGTAATGAAACGCTTCAATCTCTCACCTTTATTTCAAACCTGCATCAGTCATCACCAGTGCTCTTAAGTCTGCAGCCTTCATTTCCTCCATGTGTAAATCACACTGAGGCATCAATATTGAGACGGAGCTCCTGCAGAGAGAGACACAGTACATTATATTGATAATTCAATACTGTGTTAAAGCTGAATGGACGAGAGAGCATGAGGTAGAATGAGAGTGAGAGAGAGAGTGACCTGTCAGTGTGTCCTGTAGTAAAACGTCTGCAGGTCAATGTTTTATTGGCAGCACAGAGCAGTAAAATCTGACTTCCCTGGATTTACAGAGTGTGTGTGTGTGTTTTAGTGAAATGAGCTCAGCGTCTTGAAATGCAAATGAGGAAAAAACATTTTAGCTGCAGGGGAAAATTAACTGCAGGAGAGACAGGAAGAGGAAAGGAGACAGAAAACACTGACGGTTGAATTCACAAAGGGTTCGCTAACGCTGATAGAATCACAAACTCTGCAAATCGCCTCAAGATCTGATTTATAAAAGATAATGCAATCATTATATTACAAGGAAAAGACGCCCGTAAGGTTTTGCATCTGAATGAAATGTACCCCTCCTTACGCGTCCAATTATACTCTAAGGACACAGTCGGCAGAACAATAGCCGCTTTCACACCGCGGGACTTGCCGTACTCTAGTGCCGGCACTAAAGTACCACGGCACTGAATCCGCCAGGGGCATAGGCGGATTTTGCGGGGGGGCAGCGGGGGCATTCCCCCCCTAGTGGCTGAAATATGTTACAGCATTACTACGTCTAAAACTGTTCCAATACAAATATTTCTTTATATCAATATTTTAATAGATGTGATATAATGATTGTTACAATACAAATCTGAATAATATCATGTTTTGAGCAGCCGAATGTTGTGACGTGTGTGTGTGAAGTATGAGGTTAAGGGCAAGTTCCCTTGCTTTTTTTTTGCATACAAGTGATTCAGCTATTGTATTACAATAATTAGCAGTAGGCCTAATGAGTATGCAGCGATTTTTAAAATGTCCAATTTCTGTGACGTTTAAGGCGTCTACTTCTGCACTAAGTAGGACACTGGTTAATAATATTGTAGCGTGTTCAAGTAACCAAGGGATATAGTAGTTATCAAATAAGTATAAGATGTGCACAGTTATGATACGTTTTACAGTTATGTAATGCACTGTTGTTGGGGGGAGAGACCGCCTCTTCCATA
>NW_011352456.1:0-5193 GCF_000735185.1 Notothenia coriiceps
CTCCGCCCAAAAAAGAGCACCGGGTCATTTGAAAAAAGGCGCATTTGCGTACCAACATTGAGAGAGAGAGAGAGAGGGAGAGAGAGAGAAAAGAGAAAAGAGAAAAGAAAGGAGAGAAAAGAGAGGAGAGAAGAGGGAGAAGAGAGAGAGAAAGATATGCGAGTTGAACTCAGGGCCGGCCCGTAGCACTGACGTTGATGGTCGCCTAGGGCGCCAGATCTGGGTGGGCGCTGAGCTGGTAGTTCTGGGAGGGAAAACAAATGTTTTGACCGTTGGTGCTCATCCTAATTTTCGGCCGTGATGTAACAACATTCATAATTAAGTAAATGTAACACCCTTTTTCACCCCGGTTACACGTTTCATTCGCCCTGTACGATGGGCGCTGCAAGTGATGAAAATGGGGGATGTTGGTTTATCTGGCACCCGCAGCTCACAGCCAAAGTGCGAGTGAACGAGGGAGAAAGGGAGGGTGCACTGGAACCGGCGCTGTTGTTATTAGCATCTGGTGCTAGCTGCTCTAACGGAAGAAGATATTTCTAAAATGATGTGGAGGGAGAGTCCTCTCCAGTCAGACTGAGGCTGATAACTACAGCTCAGTGAGGTAAAGGACTCTGAGTGTTTAGATAGTTCACTTTAGTCTCTAGTAATTCTGCTTAAAGTGCACCAGATTGAAGCATTTTGCTTTAAAATGTTCAAACATTTCTTCCTGGTATGCCTGAGAAGGCAGATATGCTTGTTTTTCTCAACAAGAACTTAATCATTTTGTTTACCCTGCCCCTCAAAGAATCGGAATTGAGAACCGTTAAGAACCGGAATCGAAAAGTAGAATCGGAATCGGAATCAGAATCGTGGAAATTCAAACGATACCCAACCCTAGTAGTCTACATATAATTATGCAAACTAATGGGTTATTATTTGATTCAATAATTACAGATGCAGTGAGAAAACCCCTGGAAGCCCTCCTAGGTGAGCCAGACTTTGTGGACAAGGCAACTATGTTAACTAAAAGTACTGCCAGTCAGCCCAGTGCAGGGACTTCAGGCACAGACACAGTCAAACGACGACCATCCAGGTAACTATTACTATAAGACCTATAATGAGGCTGGCTCAATTAGTTGACAAAATGGCAATTCATTTGAATTGAAATTTGAGGCTAGACAGTTGGTGGTTTGATCTTTCAATCTGATTGCATTTGAATTAGCATAAAGTCGTAAAAAAACGTTGTTTGTGTGTCTTAAATTAAGCAATTTTTTTCCAAAACTTGAAATCGCGAAATTAAATTGCACGGTAAATATACTTAACTTACAGTTACAGTTACAGTACTAGTCATTCTAAATTTACCAAAAATTGTATCTGCTTACACTTACAGTCCCTCTCCAATCATGACATCCAACCTCCATACCCCAGGCTGGCACAGTGACAATCCGTCTGCAGGCAAGAGGCCCAAGAAAGACTCTAATGAATCGTGATTAAAGATGAGTATGAAGCACAATTTTGATCATGTATGTCTAAACCAGATGATATTTTAGGGAAATTATTTCCAAAGAGCAGTTAATCTTTTGCAATAAATTATGGAGTAAAGTTTACACATTTTACCAAATCCTTCACATATTATATACATGTACTGTCGCTGTTAGTTTGTATTAAGTGCTTCTCTAAATTGAACTTGTTTTTTCCTATCCAGCTCATCCCAAAGCAATCTGCCAAGTCCCCCTCCTGTGTCTCCCCGCTATCATGATACAGCTCCCACTGGTGAACCGAGAACCCCAAAATCTTCTGAATCCTGAGTAAAACAAGCATGTAGTAATCACCACAATATTAAATTCAGCACAATCGTATCACTTAGTTCTCTATTTTAAGTTATTATTTTCAAGATGGAGTCCTTACATTTTTCACATTACTCTGACTTGCCACCAGTGAAGTGTTAGGTCAGTGAAGTGTTAAGTCTATTAAAGTCAATATGGTCAAGATGCTAATTGAGATATTTTAAAGCCCATGCGCAAGCTAATGACTTTTGATCAGTGTGGTCTGCGAATTGATGAGCAGTTACTTGAGAAGTATTGTAAACATGGGGATCACAAAACCTTCACAGTCCAGATTTAATGATGCAACATCATGATGCAAATGAATATTGATATTTTCCAGTGGCCGTGTGACCAGAAAGGAGTTTGATGAATTGAAGGAAGATGTCAAGAAGCTGCGCCGTTGGGTCCACCAGCTGGAGAAGGAGGCGAAGGAGGGCAGCGCGAAAGCGAGTCACTCAGCGAGTCACGCCAAGGCTGAAGGCAGCGGCCTGAGTGTCAAGGCTGAAGGCAGCGGCCTGCAGAGTGTCAAAGCTGAAGGCAGCCCTGCAGAGGACGGTACTACTGGACTGTATCAGCAGGAAACGGCGGCGGACGAGATCCTGGCTGATCTCATCCGCCATGTGGATCGACCTTACGCAGCAACAAGGGTGCTGATGCTCACCCTGTTCACGGAGGAATATATTAGGACACACAGCGTGTCTGGCAGGGCCAGCAACACCACAATGAAGGCGAAGCCCATATTCGATGGTCGCTTGTACAACAAGATGCTTGGAACAATGCGGGCCAAGTTCCCCAGTTTGAAGACATCTGACATCACCGCGAAGGTGCACGCGGTACAGAAGAGTTTGAAGGCTTGAGCCTTGAGGTGCGAGCGGCCGACTCTGTGTGTGCAACTATAGAGTGACAGTGTACTGTAGATGAAATTAAGTGCAATTAACATGATCTATACAAATATTTTAAAATTAAATGCTTGAAACTATTGAAAAGCTTGCATTAATTCATATTATTTCCAGTCTGGTGGACCATGGTTTATGTCCATGGTAAACCATGGTTTATGTCCATGGTAGACCGTGGTTTATGACCATGGTAGACCATGGTTTATATCAGTACCATGGTTGACTGTGGTGCCATATCCCAACCATGGTCTACCATGGTTCATTTCGCAGGGGCGAGTAGGGAGGAAACTCCGGCTACAAGGATTGACTCAGTCATCGTGTGGGGAGGGAGCCGTGTACAAAGACGTGAGAGGTCTCCACCGGCAGCACGGTGAGACGGGTGAAACCGAGACGGAAGGCTACCTCTGCTACAAACAACGGTGAAAAAATATTTAATAACATTAATCATATACAGAACTTGTATGTTTTATTTATTTCATTTATCTCTCACCCTTTTTAGGTGTAATCATTCCATGCCGGAACTGTAGGGGTTTGAAGGCTACACTCACCAGCCTGGGTATAGCTCATACTAAGGGCGCAGCAATCTTTGAGCGAGTCGGGATAAGTATGACCTCGTTGGCGGCCATCATGTTGGGAATTGCTGAACTTATTCATGTTTAAATGTAAATGAGACTTGTCAAATGTTGAAGGTATTACATGGTAGAGTTTTTTTTTTTGTGTGTGTGGTGATTCTATAAAAATTATCTATAGCTATAGGCTACTCTAACTTTCGATTTTATTTCTTATCTTTTTTTGTTGCATTTTTTAAAACATGGATGAAATAACCGAGAGAGAAGCTTCCTTCTTGGAATTATTAAATGAAATAGAAGATGAGGAACTCGGTATTAACCCCCCAAATGAAGAAAATGTTATTGTAAATGATCTAGGCAGTAACTCTGAAACCCCTCAAACAGACTCAGACAATGCGTTAGATTGGGTAATTGATTTTTACGATAACGCTGAAACATACCCCGGTTTGGCCCTTTTAAATCAGTTAACAGATCAAGTCAGGCGCGCCGGATTCATTTTAGAAGTGGGGGGGCCAAAAAAAGTGCGTGTGTATGGCCCAATCGCAAACCACGCCCTGCACCCTACCCCTACACACTCCCCCTCCGTGACGGAGTGAACTCCGTGGAGTGACACATGAGGCTCCCTCCTGTCAGGTGGAGGGAGTAAATACAGCAGCAAGCTTTGGGACAAACTCCCCTCTCTCCGGCAGAAACAGGAAATGCCGTAACTGTATGTAGGCCTAACAACGGTTTCAAATCAGCATCTCTTTGACAAAAAATGTAAATGAATAACTCAAATAAAACTCCAAACATCTTTAATTGAGTTACATTTTTGTAAAGCTCTTTTAGTTTTAAACCTGATGTTTATAAGCTTCTTAGTTTTTGCAACAGTCTGTAAATATACACAACTTTATAATAAAATGCACACATTTACCTTTTTCTAGACTAAAACATTTTTAAAAAAATGAGGTTATCATGAGGTTGTTAACATCGCAATTTATCACTATCGTTTAGTGGTTTTGCAAATAATTAACCACTCTCTGTTTTTGTACCATTCTGCGTTGAAGTACCTTCTCTTTGCCCAAATAATCTACTAGCGGTCTCCTTTTTTCCGATAGTTAGCTGTACAGCTTTACCCGCCTCAATGTCCCGACAACAAACCTCCATGCAGTCGGAATCAGCCTGTTTCGGGTTCAACAACGGCGGCGGTGGGGGCGGCAGCGGTTTTGGCAGTTTCTGCGGCTGCAGAGCTGCTGTTTGAAGAAGGTCCAGGCTCCGGAGATGTGGATGTCAGGGATGTGACCTTCCTGTTGTTAAATTTAAGTTTAGATTGACTGTATTTAGTTTTCTTCTGCGCTGGTTCTTCTGACGTGTTTGCAAATATATTCTTTCTAGGTTAACGGCTGACACACACAGAACAACGTAACAAATAAAGTAAACAACGTAACAAATAAACAAATCTAAGCTTTTTTATTGGTTGTAATTTACATGGATACATTTGAATGGTGTGACAATGTCCTATTTGATTGGGTTAAAATGTACATATTCTTCCTGTTATGTCTGCCTGCTTTATTTTACCTAATGCAAAGTGACCTGCTCCATCGAAATCAGTCGCATTGACCCGAAGACACATTTTGATTCCTAGCTTTCTAATGATATCAGGATTGTTTTTGTACTCCAAATATTAAGACAAATATGTCACATTATATAATGACTGTTACAGAGTCATCATTTTGAGAAAAAGGCATTTAAAGTTTTCTCTTCTCTGGAATCCATCGATCTGATTGATTATTAGCGGAGCAAATGATCAAAATACTACGGAGGGAAGATATTTTCGTTTGGATTACTGCACTCACGGGAATCAGCGGCTGTTGTGACATTAAGTTACTCCATTCTCCGCTTGTAATTATGCCGTTACAAGCTTCAAACCTGTATTTATCATCT
>NW_011352457.1:0-3659 GCF_000735185.1 Notothenia coriiceps
TGTCAACGTGCTAGAGCTTCGGGCTGTGCAGCTTGCACTCATGCACTTTCTACCCCAACTGGGGGGCAAGAATGTGCGTGTTCCTTGGGACAGCATGTACGCTGTTGCCCAGACAGCAGTCCCTTCTAGACAGTGGGCGTTCTCACTCCACTCTGAATTTATGTGGCTGCTATTTCTGCCCGACATATTCGGGTCGACTGCGCCATGGCGGGGTGCTACAGGTCGGTGTCCCTCTTCCTGAGAGGGGCTTTAAGTCAGCATCCCCCTAGCACCCCGAGGATGCCTTATCATCTCCTCCCTTCGAGCCCCTGGCCCAGGTGGAGCTTAAGTGGCTGTCCTTAAAGGCAGCATTTCTGCTTGGCATGACCTCAGGGAAACGAGTTGGAGAGCTACATGCCCTCTCCGTGAGCGATACATGCCTGACGTGGAACTCCGATGGCTCGGGTGTTGCCCTCTGGCCGAACGTGGCGCTCCTGCCCAAGGTGCTTCCACTAGCCCACTCCAATCGGCCTATCCAGCTGGCGCGCTTTAACGTCCCACAGGAGAACGGCACGCCTGAGTTGCTGTGCCCTGTGCGTGCCCTAGAGGCGTATATTGGTGCTACGCCCCATATACGACAGCCAGAGCAGCTCTTCATTTGCAATGGCGGCACGAGAAGGGGCTGTGCTCTCTCCGAGCAGCGGCTGTCCCACTAGGTTGTGGATACAATCTCACATGCCAGTGGCCGCCTCCCGCCATCAGGGGTGAGATTTCACTCTACAAGGAGCATCTCAACGTCTTGGGCTGCTCTGAGAGGGGTATCCCTGGAGACCATCTGCGCTGCGGCATCGTGGGCATTGTCTGGCACATTCTCCAGGTTCCACCGGGTCAATGTTGCCACTCCCCATCCTTTGGGCGTGGTCCTGTTGCCGAGCTCCGCTGCTTCCAGTAGTCAGCAAGGGCTTGGATTCTTCATGACATGGTTGGCATAGGTCATCCAGTGCTAAAGCACCGCCTCTGGCGGTCAGTAGGGACAAAATAGAACGATAGTTACGGCTGTAACTACGGTTCTATGAGTCCCAGATGACCGCCAGAGTTTCCGGTCACTCAGAATTCTTGTGTGCTCGCGAGAAGATTCTGGGAACCAATCCACTAATGACGCCGGCCTATGTAGCCGTAGTCACGTTGGTCACAGGTGACTTTGTTGTTATTAGGTACTCGAACTGCGCATGCGTGCGATGGACATATCCAGTGCTAAAGCACCGCCTCTGGCGGTCATCCAGGACTCATAGAAGCGTAGTTACAGCCGTAACTATCGTTATTTCAGTTGTTTTACTTTGTGCACCTCAACACCCTCACACATACATGTTCATGCAATCCTCACCTTGCAGTAACATTACTGATACCACTGACATTCACACCTCATGCTTTACTTGTTTTGCACTTGATTAACTTCGTTGATTCAAATTGTTTGTTTGAATAAACATATTTTGCTAACCGTGTCTCCTCTTTGTTGTGGCCTTTTGAGCCAGGTCATAACACTTGAAAATCAAATTTGGTTTGTGTTTATCGTGCTACTCCCCCAATAGAGACTCACCCTCAATTGCAGACACTATAGCTACAGGCTGGTTATAAAAACAAAATAGTTGATTCTTTCCACTAGCTTTTCTCAAAAAGACCACAAGCAAGGACACCCAGACAGGATCCCTGGCACTCTAAAGTGAATATTAAGTCAAATAATTGGATTTGCTTCCTAAGCCATGGCCATGAAGGAACTGACAATAAGGGAGAGTAATGGAGGATCACTGTATCTCTGGTCCTCAGTGGGATTAAAAGAGAAGAAATTAATTGAATTCAAATTATATGTGTGTTAATCTTACTCTGAGAAAGGCTGCAACCTTGAATGCAAAATCATCAGTGAGTACTTCACAATGAAGTGTGAATTGCTTTAAATGATAATCTGCCAAGTCTAATATGGATCTAGTGATAGAAGCAGCGTTCCCTATTGATGGGAGGAGTGGAGAGAGTGTCTGAAATGTCAATCTGATCGTCAGTATGATTATCTCGTTAAAGCAAAGCTCCCTGGGATAGTCTTGGGTAAGTGAGCAGGAGGGCTTGCATAATGCTGAGAGAGATTAGTGCAGAAATTGAAACCAAAGATAGTCCAGTGTGGGTGGGTGTACTTGCAGGGATGTGAAACTGACAGGGAATTAGCTGCATGGTGTCACAGCAGGTAGAGCTTCATCCAGTTATGCCGAAGAGATTATTCTATGCATACTAATATGATGAGCTTTATGAGGAGAAAGTGCTGATGTACTTTGGTAATTGGAAACTAGGTAGCTCTGTTTTGGCATGAATTGTCAATGCAGGTTGGCACACCGTTTAAACCTGCCTGTCTATAACTCCTCCCAATATTAAAATAAAACTGCTTTTTTATTTGCGTTCAACATATGAGCCTTAACTCCTGGGACAAAGTTGACTTGCATGGTGTAGCGCAAACAGACAACAACTTCAATTTGATTTTGAAATGGCAGCCTTGCTGTTATTGAGCCTGTCTGATTACAAAGATAATGTTTTAATGTTCCTGCAAATTCCGATAGGGATTTTTTCACATACTGTATGTGATTGATTACAAACTAGAGTTATTTTCTATATATTTAAACGTTGACTTTAGTTATATGAATTATGGCAACAAATTTCACATAACTGTATGAGGTTAGTTGAAAGCAATAATATTAAGTTTATGTATTATAGTTGAACCTATTTAAACTTAATACATATTGTCTCAGAATACTGGTTTAAATTAATAACTGCAGTGAATATACAAAGAATAGACATTGAAAATGTGTTCCAAAATCCACATTTTGTCAATTGTGGGTGGGTCCTATCTGATGTTACTCATTCATATCCTATGGCGCTCATTTTTGACCAGACTGATCAGCAATTGTATATGTTTAAAGGCCTACTGTTGAGAATATCATAAGGGCTTGACGAAATCAAATGTAAAACACGATATTTATAATTGATGAAAGAAGTAAACCGGTCAGAATTTACCCGAAGAAGTGAAATTTGTTGACATAATACATTTACTTAAAGTCAACGTGTCAGTTTCAGTGCACGCTGTTGATTCAGACTCGTCAGATGGAATTGTCCAACCGGTGACGATGATGGCTTACCCCTACTAAGCACAGTAACACAGTGCTTTATAGTATTCATTCTGTCACTTTCCTAGATCATGGCAGTGAGAAATTTACCTGTTTAGAGTTAGTTTGGAGTTTGGACATTGGACAGGTCCATACAAGAAACAATATGATATAATTGTGCGCATCTGTTTTTCCAACAGTTTACTTTACACTAACTGCATGCAAATGTTTGCAAGAGTTACATTTCACAACCTTCTGTGTCTGGACTGTATCAACATACAAATGCATTGACTGTTAAAGTGCTTAACAAAATTAACTAACTCCTGATAGAGGACTGTGTCAGTCTGCTGTCTTTACAACTGTCCATTCATATATTTTATATTAAAGACTAAAAGTGTCACTAGCAAAAAAAAGACACATTTTGTATTTTCACTTTTTTTGTTAATGTAACGGGGAAAACAATAATGAAAATCTAATTAGCATAATTATACTTTTTCATGGTAATGTTGTCTCTTAGATTATACTGTATATATATAT
>NW_011352458.1:0-15601 GCF_000735185.1 Notothenia coriiceps
GTACATGGTCTCAGTGCAGACCAAGACCAAGCGTGCTGCTCACTAATGAGGCTACTTTGTACCATAATCTCACTTGCTCTGATCCATTCTGTACCAGTTTGAATGAAGAAACCATATTTTGGGCATCTGACAAGACTGGCAGCCTTAAAGCTTCTTAATTTATTGCAGTGTTTTTTCACTTGAGTTTTTTTATAAGCAAAAATATTTAAATTAAAAAAGTGCATATCAATACAAATGATTATTGTAAATATAGTTGTGCGTAGGTGTTTTAGAAATTCTATAAGGTCTTAAATCGCTACAAATACTAGCATAAAGAACAAGGCTTTGGAGGGATTTGGCTGCGGGTTTATCTGGTGCCATTAAAGTGCTAGTGAAGCGTACACAGTGACATCAATGTTTTACATCCCTGCTCCCTGGCACAGCCTTGTCTTTAACTCAAACTTAAAATATCCTCACCCCATGAATTTCAAATTCTCTCACAATCTCTGAGGTGATCTACAGGCCTCACTGTACCTAATATGCTGTAGCAGTAGAAGAGACAGCACACATATAGGCATCACTTGAAGTTAAGTCTCTTTGTTTCTGTGTGATGTCTCTTTGATAGTGACAGCAGTTGGGGTAAGGTGCAGGTCTGAGGAAAACACAGCAGAATAGAGATGTCTACCATAAACACCATATGCTTACAATGCAATGCAACACAGGCACCCGAACCAGCAACACAATCCACTCCAAAATCTGCATAGACTCATCATTTTGTATGAAAGCTAATTATTCAAATAAATAAATACAGATTGCTAAATTAAACATATATATATCTTCTCTGATTGTAAGGAGAGCATTTCTCCTTGAATTGAAGCCATTTGAAGCCACTTGTCAAAACTTGATGTCAGCCTTATGTGGATCTGTTTGTGTATCGGCATATTATCTTTTGATTATTGAAATTTGTATGATGGAGATTTTTCTTTTATACCATCAATGTTATTGTCAAAGTACACCAATAAAATGAAACTTGTAAATATACGGTATCATGTCCCTGCCTGTGTTTTTGTTCTGCGTATCAAAGTATCTACTTTTAGTGTGTGTGCCTGGAACCGCTGCCTTTTCACTAACTTTTCTCAGTGTTGTCATGGTGCTACTTTAAATATTCAGAATAATAATGTGGTTGTACTGCATATACCAAATTATGCAAACGTGAAGACAATCATGCTCACTGTGAAGAGACATTGAAGGAGCTGCCAGTGAAAGGGCTCTGCAGGGAGTATTATACTTTAGTTTCAAAGTGTTCTGCACAGCCTGTAAGAGGTAATAACTATGGGAAATAATGTCAGGATATTCCTTAATATGTTCATCTTATGAGCTGCATATAAGAAGAGAATCTGTGCTCTAAAATATATAACCGTAACAACGTTTTCTGAAGCCTGAATGGCTGCATGAGCAGAGGAGCATCCTGCCCCCTCTTAAACACTTTCACACACACGATTATTGTGTGTGGGCTCTTGTGATCCAAAGTAAAAAACAGTTTACTTTACTCAGTTTTTTGTACACGTCTTTAAATAGTCTCTCTTATCCCTCTGACAGTTTGTAAGTGTGTGTGTGCATGTACATATCCGGAGCCTGAGACAAAGATCATTCTTGTTGGGATTGTGCAGCCTGTCACCCAGAGAACAAAAACAGAGTAGAATGAGACGGTTTGACAAGAGGACACTTAAGATGAATTGAATCAGAGCAGCTCCAGCCCTGTGGCATTTAGCACATTAACTCTGCATCTCTGCTAGTTAACTGAAGTGACAGCTGATAATTTAATTATGCTGCCAGGAAAAGAAATGCTAAGTGGCAGCCGGGATGAGATATCTATATGGGGTTTTTAATGTATTCCAGACAATTTGAGCACTACTTCCCACACTGGTTATCCTCAGCAAAACGTACGGGGAATTATAACTATGGGAGTGTTTTATGAAATGCACCGCTTTTAAAAAGCGTGCAACTCCATTCATCCTCACTGAAAATGCCCCTGCTTTCTCTCCTGCTGTGTAACAGTAGTTGCAGTGTGTGTGAGAAACTTGGCAGAGACACAGAGCCCGGCTGGAGTAGCCACATCTTAATGGAGCCCGGGAAACACAAGGCTTTGGTATGCTGACACCAGTGTCACTTGGCTGACAGACACTCACAGAGGGCAGCTCTTAACATCTCAAGAGCCGTCTCTGGATGTGTATACAACGCACGCCAGCATGCATACACACACACACACACACCGGATATTAATTCATCCACACGCAAACCCTTGAGTGTTGTACCACTCAAAGGCTTTGATGCCATGTGTTGCCTCTTTGCCTTTGTATGCTGCTTGTGTGTCAATGTCATGTCCCTACAGAGTATCTCTAACTGGAATGTGCATCAGGAAATAGCTGAATAACTAAATGTGTGGCTCTCAGTCGATCCGCTCATGTTACACTGTTCATCCACACTTCCTCTATGCTCCTGTCTTTATGTACATGTATGTGTTTTTCTCTGCCTCCTCTACACAGGCTCATCACTGGGAATCAACCAGAGAGACATGCCCATATAGCTTTGCACAATTTTTCGCTTTGTGTGTTTTCTTCTATATGTAACATACTGACATCATGCATTACATCCCATGCTTTCATATCTGGTTGAATCAAATGTCTGAGTTATAGAGAAAGACAGTGGCGTGTGTGTGTGTGTGTGTGTGTGTGTGTGTGTGTGTGTGTGTGTGTGTGTGTGTGTGTGTGTGTGTGTGTGTGTGTGTGTGTGGGTGGTTGTGGTTGTGTGCCATCTCATGCATATGCAAAAAACGAAAAAAGCAGAGGAAAACCACTAGTGCACATTCAAATGTCACATGAATCTGTAACATTGCTTGGTGTTACATAACTCTTTATCATGGCCTCAGGTTGCTAGGAGCATTACCCAGCATTGCAGCAACCTGCTCCCTCCTCCTCCTCTATTCTATTTTCTCTCGCAGAGCTCCCCTCCTGTGTGTATTCTATTGGTTACCAATGGGACAGTCCTTTGTATAGTGCAGCTTCCCGAAGGACGGCCAAGCGTTCAGCTGCTGTCTAGCCCAGGGGTTTAAACTCCTCTGCTGCTGTTTGCCCTTTTGTTGCTTACCGTTAGTGTTTTAGTATGCGCCTGTGCATCAGAGCAGGCATGTTTTCCCCCCAGCTCGCGTCTTGACTCCTGCCTGCTTCCCTGTCGAGGAGCTTGTACACACATCTGCTTCCCCTTCTCACATTCCTTATCCTCCTTGACACGGCCGTGCTCTCTGACTCACGGTCCATCCTCTGCTTTCCTGCTTGCTCTGCCCTTGTCACATCGCTGTCTATCAGCTTGCATTTTCTCCTCAGTAGAGCCAGGTTTGTCCTCTCAGCTTGCCTCTTCCCTGCTCAAGCATTCTTAGTTTTATATGTAGCCTCTGGTTTTCATTATGCTACGATTGCTCCGTCCTGTTCTGGTTACTAAGATATGTCGTCTTCAAAAAACTATGTGCTGATGCTGTGCAGAAGACCTGCTGACGGGGGCCCAGTGGTGCAAGGTCAACTTGTTTGTTACAGCTCATTTCACTGAGCTTCATTCATTATCATTGAGTCTAACTCTAACCCCCCCCCCGACTACACAAACACAGACATATCCTCCTCACTTTCACCCAATGACCTCACCTTATCATCTGACCGCTTCATGTGACCGCAGTCTTGTGAGCTGGTGTGGATTTGCAACTCTGGTTTGATGTACCCACTCTGTTTCAAATATGTTTTGTTTACCAATGAGCACAGAATCTATGAATGAATCCATTTGGTAAAGTCAGGGATGTTGTGCAAAAATGAATCCCTCATAGAAAACTGCTTACTCTGTGGAGTCACACCTCAGATTCATCCACCCAATATGCTGCACAGCAGATATTAATAATACCATTTTTGGTCCACATTACAAGCTGACAGCCAGTTAATCAGTGAGAGATGTTGCTGTCCTGAACTATTCGCTGAAATTCTGTGAAACCTGCCGACAGTGCAACCCGAATGCAGGCGTAGTCATAATTCAAAATCTGTTTGCTGTCATGAGTCTGATATTTAGAGGAATAAATGCACTGGAGATTTTTTTTAAACCCCTTAAGAAGTTCATTATTTCAGGTTAACACCTTTGTCTTCACATTAGTCATTTGGGCCTCAACGTGAGGCCATTAGCAGGTGTAATTTTTGAACATAAATTGCTTTCTTACATTTGCTGGTTGGGTAAGGACAGAAACAGCCTGGGAAACATGTTTTGTTTGAAACAGTTCTTTTTGTAAATAAAGTACCGTAATTTTCGGACTATAAGCCGCGCCTTTTTCCCTATTTTTCGACGCTGCGGTTTATATAACGGTGCGGCTAATCTATGGATTTTTACAGCTAACGGCCAACACCTTTAACTCTATGGGCTCTATGGCCGGTCCGCGGACCCCCACCTTTAAGCGGCGGGTTCCAGCAGGAAAAGCTGGAGGCCGGAAAAGAGTGAGACAGGTAGCGCGCAAAAGTAAAAGTGGAACCGAGAGTGGTATGCCGCTGCTGCGGCTTATATTCAGGTGCGCCTTATAGTCCGAAAATTACGGTAGTATATTCTGAAGACCGAGGGACGTGAAAGACCTAGGTCAAGTAAAGTCCGACCGATACTAAATGACACATTGGACAAACCCTCCCCTCGTACTTTTTGTGCTTTAGGAACGTCTCACTTCGTTCAACTTTTATATGACCTCCTAAACATTTGTATGGCCAGACATGGCTCATGGGTCCCTCTCCAGTCCTCCTAATTTACTTAACAGACATAAATACATAGTAAACGATTCTGAATCTTCCTTTCATTACACACACACACACATCTCCACTCAACTCACAACTCACAACAACTCATAAACCACACACTCACACACTCACACTCACACTCACACTCGACACTCACACTCATAAACAACACACTCACACTCACACTCACACTCACACACCACACACAACACACACACACCACACACCACACCACACACACACACACATACACACACACACTCATAAACACACACACTCACACACTCACACTCACCACTCACACTCATAAACACTCACACTCACACACCACACACACACACACACACACACACACACACACACCACACACACACACACACACACACACTGCACATCAAACTCACTGACTTGACTCCGCTCTTATTTATATAGATATATTAGAGGTACATGGCATTAAAAGCCTGATATTCGGCGCGGAAAAAGGGATAAAAAAGCTGCGACGCCAGAATATATTGCCACGCCGATTAGATACCTAAACATGTCGATTGCCGGTTGTGGAAATTGAGATACCCGAGATACCGGCCCAGGCGCCTGTGGGGTGGTGGAAATTGCCGCCCAAGGTCGTCTTTTTCGACCTTCCGGCCCTTTTCTCACTCTTCCATCGCGTGTTTCATTTTCACCTTGGCTCTCACCATACGGGCGAACGACGCCGAATATAAGTCCACGCGGAAATATCAGGCTTTTAAATGCCATACATATATAAACACTTATTTTTTCTCACATCTATCATTTTATAGTGACACACACTCAAGATCTGTCGAATTTCCACAACAGCAAATTGACGAATCGCTACAGGGTGTCTGCGACGAAGTGTGTAGTGCATCTGTATCTTCAGTGCTGACTCCAAAATTCCGTTTAGTACACTTGGTTTTTATCAAGACATAGTGGCAGATTATGACGGTCTGGTTCTTCTGTTCAACTTCTCGAACAAAACGATTGCTGTGTCATCCTCTTCTCTGACATCTTGTTTCAAGGTTGTATTCGTAAAGAATGCAGTAAGCGACGATAAGGAAGCTATACGTAATATACTCTTGTTACTTTTAGGTAGCATTATCTCTCACGACATTGTAGAATGTAGTTTAGCTAGAGATAAACGTGAAGGTGGATGTTCGGTTTCGTGTTATATGCCGACTACTGTAAATCGTAGAGTAATTTATGAACCCTTCTGTACGGTCTAGATCATTCTGTGTCTTGTGTCGAAGTCTGCACGTGGTCACGATCGTAAATGACTCTCTAGATTACTGAAGCATCTTTGTTTGACGTATAGGAAAGTCGTACACACGGTGCTGAATTTTCTTTCGTGATTGTAACTTCGTAACTGTAACCATACTCCTTGCTGTCACGACTTTAGGAATTAAAGTTAGAGGTATGTGTTTCAACCTGTCAACGGATTCTTAGTCAGTGCACTGGGAGAGTCGAAGTCAGGACGAGACTGAGACTAGACTCGAGGTCCAGTAGCCCCACAGCATGACCATCGAAAGAGTCAGCACGACCAATGTAAAGGTCGACTGTCTTCAGTCTATGTCGTCGTCGTCGTTGTCGTCGTCGTGTCTCTGTTAGCACGTCTTGTCTAGTATGATACTCTCCCTGGACGCCTTCCACTGCAAGTTTCGTACAAAAATATAGCACCCTATACAATGTGAATATATGTAAACTTCAAGAATTCAATACAACTATATGACACGTTACAAGATTGTCTACTTGCTCATTTTACTGTAATGTAAGTTGTATAAGTACTGTGTTATTCATTAACCGTATCGTTTTAATAGTGAATCTTAGTCTCAATGGTCAATCATGAAACACGCGGTGAGTACACCGGTGACAATCTGCTAACGCACTATTGACTAACGGACAAAAACTCTCGGTTGAACTTGACATAAGATAAAGTGTTGTTATGGTTTCGTACTGATTGTGGATAAACAAGTCGTCACTCACAAAAGATAGATCTGTCAGCCTTTTTATTCATGTTTTTTTTCTTACTTTGTCCTATTGGGTGTTCATTACAATACAATTTAGTAATATCACCGTTTTAGTGTTTCTTACATTTTCTTCGGGATGGACATAACCACCGCCATCTAATAAAAAGACACGTTAGTGTCTCTTATCGCTACACAAGAAGATAACGACAAGAAATGAGTGGTCCCCTTACGACCCACTCCCATCTCGCTCTCTCACACAGGGAACGGCCATAACGGACAAGTGCTACCTTTGTCGCACAAACCAACACAAAAATCACACACCACAAAAATACTCCCAAAACCCTGGAACTCCTTAGCGTGTCTTCTGTATACACTCTACACATACTTATTAATCGACTATAGCTAAAGTTACGATTGTGTGTGACCACACTCCCCTTTCACCTCCCCATTTATTCAACAAGATACGAGCCCGACCCTGCTCATAATCAATACGCAATACTATACACCTAAGGATACCTCATAACTACACTACGAAGTGGCCTATACTTCTTGAATTAGTTCATAATAAATAACGATTGAATTTCGACACGATACAATCTCCAGTCACATAATTTAGTAAACGATAATGTCAGTATCGTCTGAGTCGAACATTAACCATTATACAAGAGTTATCGAATAACGGTCAAGCGATGTCGATGTACATCGAAGCCACAACTATTACACTCACACACACATCAAGCCTACACAGAGAATAAAACAAATACTGTCCAGACACACGTCTACCCATAGACCATTTAGCCTCTTCGACTCATCGAAAACTCAAGGATGAACCATAGACTCTGACTTAACATCCTACTGGAAAAGCCGTGTGTTCGTTCTAATGACAATTTCTCTCCCCAGATCGTACACAATACTGATACAATTATTTTGTCGGTGTCCCTTATCCGTCCTCGCATCGGTGGTGCACCCCACCTCAGGTCACACATCTCGCGCGTATACCAACAACAACTCTCCCACTCGTGACTGTCACAAGATCAGGATCCCATTATCAGATAGACTGGTCAAATGACTTAGCTGTAGACTCAATAGCACAAAATAGTACATTCAGTTGCTCGCATTCGGGGTAAACCTGATCGTGACACTGTATATTGGATTGAGTTTCATTGAGTTACATACCCCTCTGCGCTATGCATCGATTGACGATCGTTGTACAAACGGTAACAATCCAGATTGAGTTCGCCATCGGCCAGTTCCATCTCCTGGGATCGATTGCACGATCGCAATCGGTGGAATCGATTAGAGACTGTCGCTCCCCCGTATGAACCAATCATAACCACAGTCCAAAAACAACAAACTAACATGTTGCGAACAGCGATGTAGTATATGTCTTTACCAAACAGGCATCTTCAAGTAGTTCTATATAATTTAAAATATGTCATTTTTATCGTTCATCTTACGCGGATCATTGGGAGTAGGGCCCTGTGTCACTACCTCTGTAGGCGGTGGCAACACGCTCGAACCCCGAGCGCCGCTCTGGACGCGTCATAAAGACGCACGACGCGTCGTGGAGAGCTAAAACACCTCGTCGCCATTGTGGTGGCCCACCCAGCGTTAAAGGGGTTCCGTTATCTAAAAAAAAAACACGCGAGTGGGAACCCAGACAGTGTCGCCTGACGTCACGCCAGAGCACACAAGGCAAAATACCAAACAACTACGCTCGGTCACCAATAACCTTCCGTGCTAATTCGAATCGCTGCCACAATAACAAACATACATCCCAGTCATGTCACGGCATAAAAACTGCGTCCGTAAAATACGAATTAAACTTCTATCCGACACTCAGAAATGACAACGGACACGCAGCTCGCACATTTACCACATAAAATCTAGACAACTCTCTACACAAGACACCTACACTCCACAGGAGATGGATTCACACCGACCCCATCGAACCACACACTTTTTTCACTAAGCGGTACAAATCAGATACCCACACATAAACACGCTCCTAGAAAACTGAAAAGGTCCACAGAGGGTAACACACGGCCGTCGAATATCACTTCTCGCTATCCTTAAGAGCCAGACTCGACTCGCACCATACAAATTACTTCATCCTTGTGTGAATTTTGAATACTCTCATTTTATTGTCACAACGAACATTATCAGTAAACACTGTTATATATAGTGTACGTCCATGTAATACAACACCCTCCAACAAACCCACATCCTATCAAAAAACAACATACTTAACACAGATACCCTAGTCCCCCACACCTTCTCTTGTGTATTCGCTGAATTATAAACTAGGTATTAACGATATTACTAATACACGTACATCGATCTATAAATAAAATTACCTACAACAGACTACACTCTATGTGTAATTTTAGGGAAAAAGGAGAAGAAGTAAAACAACATAGCTAAAGTTACGCATAAAATAACAAATCCACCCCGTGAAACTGTTATCTTTAAGCTCTGAATTTCTCCAGGGAGATATATCCTCACTCCACCACACTATCACAAAAAACGTACGTATTATATCCATCAAACATCCCCAGACGTCTACATATCATGGGTTTGTGCTCCACTACTCACACAGACACTTCCCACAAACCAACAGCAGAGTCTATCGCGATTTGTCTATTACGCTAGGGCTATTAGCGGCGACAAAACAGCTACGGCCAACTATAAACTCTTTGTATTAGTGTGTTGTTGGAACATTGTTCACTTTTACTCCCCGGGGATGGGTGCCGACGTGAACATCCCTAATAAGCACTAATTTTCTTCTCGTTACTACTCACAACGCGACGAATACTCACCTCTAAGTCCCACTATATTTAACCCCACCCCCCATGGAACCACCAATAACCCGACAATCGAACCCAATAGGTAATGTTCGTCTAAGCTATTACTTGTATCTCTTCACAACCAGCGTTTAGACTCACAGTACGACGTAAAGCTCTGTCCAAAATATATATTATACCTCCTGTCCTGACCAAACCTATCTTTCATCTTCTCTAGAAAAACGAAGACTTTGCCAAGTCATATATTAAGACGCAACATGGACGTCTCTCTGTGTCTAACACAATACAATCACATAATATATATGTACTGTTCACATAAAAACAGTATCAATACACCCACTGAGAATTTACTCTTTATAATTAAAAATGAAAGAGAGTCGAGCAAAAAACTCACCTAGACAATATGTACCAAACAACGAGTAAGTGATAAAACCATTCATAGCTCGTAAAATCAAGTTCTCTACAACGCGATATCAATACTCATACTTTCATACTCCTACACGATAACGTCATAGTCTTCCGTCTACCATTACTAACTCAAGAACATGTATCTTGGCTCGTCGGGTATAGTCACTCTTTATGATGGATTGTAAACTATATACAATATGACTATTATTGTTTATAGTGTGTTGGTGGTTGTGTGTGTGTTACAAAAGCAGGTACAAGTGTGTCTTCAAGTCTATGTAAATGTCACTCAATTTAGACAAGAACGAATACAGGAATGGCGCTGCTAAACGGTTCATGTATGTAATTCGTCTACGGATTTACTGACGGTCGAGCACAACCGTTTACCTAATTTAATATTTAGTATACTTGATTCGACTTTTGTTTCACAATATTCATCGTTAGATTACAGCCAACTTACACACGCAGCAACTTATTAACCTCTGGTCGGAGACACCCTTAAATGAACCACTAATTACTCTCCTGCCGTAAGTAAGGAGATGAAACACTTCCACGTTCAGTAACGCAGTTTGTAAAGTTCCCGAACACAATAGATTAAGAGCTAACTGTTATGAACCACAATGTGTTAAACAAAACAAAACACTCAGCTCAGCGTCAGAAATGATCGAAGCAACGCGAAGAAGATCGTCAGTAGGTATCCTCAGGCATTGAAGAGATCATATAAATAATCAGAAAGCTATATAAAACTAATAGCCACCATAAGAGAAGAGTTGCTAACAACAACCCCCACCACCACAAACAAAGAACCCACACCAACCCAAAACAAAGATTAGTTGTGAACCTCATCCTTGTATCATTCCCCGTTCTATATATGCAAGTGTGCCAATGAGAACCCCAACAAAAATAAACCCAAAAGGCCCAACTAAGGATAACTCAATAGCACACGGCACTCATACTCCTACCGACGTCTCTTCGCACTATACTCCCCTCGACACGCATGACAAGGCGGAGGAGACCAGAAGCTTGAGCGAACAAACACGTGAACTCATTCAGAGTAGTTCGGGACTTTACCGCGCTCCATCCCCCACCAAAAACACAATACCCCCCACAATAACGGCTTTACCTCTAAACGTGGAAGGTTTCCATCCTACTTACGGCCAGAGGAGAATTAGTCTGGTCCACAGGGGCTCTCCGACCACAGGTCTTACTAACGTAGACTCGGCCGTGATACTGTGACGTACACCCTAACCGCCTGACATTGTCGGTCGTACACAAAGATGACACTAACGTATCTACCACTTCACCTAAATCCGTAAAACCATTCGTGTCGACTCAAAACCGTAACCATACCGGTTGACACCCCAATATATCTCAATCCACACAAGTACTCTACCACTAACCAAATTAGAACATTTGTACAGACATGATAAGCTCCGCCAACTCTCGACACCCACGCTCCCATATATCAAAACCACCCACTCTACCACACCCAATAAACAAAAAGTGACAATAAAAACTAAGCATATAATGAAAAATAATAGTTAAATACACAAATAAAATAAACTAAAAAAGAGATGAACACACCGCGAAGCCACAAAAAAGCACATTCATACAGTGGAAACAACGACAGAGACGTGTGAAGCACGATGAAACGTATATCTGGAACAAAGTACTGAAATAAGATTAAGCCTAAGGGAAACTTATAATACTGGACCATTTGATTAACACTTACCGTTTGGAGTTTCAGGTCGACACCTCTCATGTTTTATAGAAAAAAAATAAGAAATTTCCAGTGGAATTATCGTTTTAGGTGAACATAAGTACATAAAATATGTAGATAGTCACACCAAGAACAAAAAAACAAGACAGAACACAATCAACACCTCCAAAAAAGACTTATCAAGTATTCACTATATATCTTCTAGGAGAAGAACAAACATAGGACCACTAAGAACGTCCCATCTCCCAATCCCAACACATTATTATAGCCCGACCATCTTATAAACCCTCGACTAAGTCTAAAAAACCACGCCTCGAAATACAGTATTGCTAAACAAACCGAACACATATAAGAGTACAATCGAAATTAACACAATCGAAGATACGAAACGTATCATACGCGAAACGAGACGCGAGCAAGAATGGCAATAAGTGACAAGAAGACCTCATTGAGGAAGCACATCTCGCGGATAACACCAAGAAAAAATCTAACAGTTTAATAAGAAGGCGAGGTCACGCCGCACCTTCCCCGAGGAGTAAAAGTAGATTTTCATTTTCTCTCTCTTAGTCGGTGAAGAATTGTCCCGACGCTTTGTCCCCTAATACCCTAGCGTTAATAGCAAACCATAAACCTCGTTTTGTTGAAGTGTCTGTAATGGTACAAAAACATATAGACCTGGATATAATATAACTACTTTTTGTCATATTATATAACCTGTGAAAATTTCGAACTTTCAGAAAAACACAGGTTCACTGCTGTTTAATCTTGTTATTTATGCTAAAACTTTAGCATCGTTTTTACTCTCTTGTCTCTTTTCTGGTTCCGAGTCGTAGTCTGTTCTAGAAATATATTAGGGATTACCAGTAAACGTAACACTAGTTAATAATTCATCGGTAATCCCCAAGAGAAGGGGGGACTAGAACTGTGAAGAGTGTTTATGGATTATACATGCGTACACAATATACAGTTACTGAAATTCCGTTACAATTTGGAGAGTTTTCAATCATCGATGAAGTAAGTATAGTTGCAGTCGAGTCTGGCCACAGGAAAGTTCAAAGTGTTTCCGGCCGTGGTGGACCCTCTGTGCACCTTTTCAGTTCTAGAGAGTGTTTTACCTCACCAGGAATAGTGTGCGTGGACTTCCATCCCGGGGTAGGTGTGTACCGAATGTCTAGATTTCCATGTGTAAATGCCACTGCGCCGTCATCAGTCCGAAGAAGTAATGCGATTGACGCGTTGTCAGCGACAGACAAGGGATTAGTTAGTCACGATTTCAAATTTAGGCACGGAAAAGTGTTGGTACCGAAGGTAGGTTTTGTGATTCCTTTGGCTCTGTCGTGACGCAGGACACGACGGTTCGTCGCACACTATAGAACGGAACCCCTTTACGCCTAGTGGGCCACACAATGGCGACGGAGGGTGTTTTACTCCCACGACCACGCTTTGTCTTCATGCGCGCAGACGGCCCTCCTCGGAGCTGTTCCACGCCCTAAGAGGTAGTGACACAGGCCCCTAGGCTCCCAATTGGGATCCGGCGTAAGATAACGTCAAAATGAGCATATCTTTTTAATAGTTTATGCAGATACTTTTGAAGATCGACCTGTTTGTGTAAGGACATATACTACATGCTGTCGCCACAGATGGTTGACGGGTATGATTGATCATACGGGAGCGACAGTATCAAATCGATTCCAACGATTGCGATCGTGCAATCGATACACACGCAATGGAACTACTAAGAACCTTTCTATACAGATTTGAAACTCGTAATTACGCACCATCTCACAACTTCACTCAAACCAAAAGTATGATCAAAACTACATGAACTCAATCCCAAATATACAAACTCGTACACGATTAAGGTTTACGAATACATGCAACAAACTAAACATTCATTGTTCAGGGAGTACACGACTAGAACACCAGTCACTTGCGTGTAACCAACAAAATTTACGACCATCTGTATCTAAGTCGACAGTGAGTATTTATGTGGTAACCGTCCAAAACACAGTCAGAGGCACACACGATCACCCAACGATTACAAGACAGAACGACAAATCACAAATAGATTTACGACCTGGACAGACAAAATTCCCACTCTAAACGCCCAACACAAACAACCCAGCCCCTGTCCCTCAGCCGTAAGTACAGCCAAATCTACGATACCGCAATTTACAATCGAAAGAATCTACAAGACGCAGTGGACCTGGACACTAGTCAATCGCTTTCATACTCCCACCGGACGCTATGGACCCGCTCGGTCGAGGAACTAGGTTTCTTAGTCCATCAGCAACATTCGTGACCTAATTTCTTTACAACACCTACCATTATATCAAAGTTTCAACTGTCGACCACAAAAACGTCCATTAGTCCCGTTCACCCAAAATTGACGACTGTCGACTCGTTCACCAACTGACACTTCACAACTCCATATCATCTGAACACCAACACCAACACAGTGATACCCACCTGTCCGTAAGTGTACCAAGATAAGGGTATCCAGCACCTGTACACAATGTCATACTTCTTAACAAGGTCCCGTTAACGCCGCAAACTCCATGAGGGAGGTGACAAGAGGCAGTTTATCCAACACATCGTACCTCCCATAATCGTCATAAGCTATAGAGAACACAGAACCACTAAAAAGAAGACTCCAAAAACCAACTACCTTGTGGCCCGCCGCGCCAACAATAGGCGATAGTGAAAAATACAAGTCAAAGGAGAGAACCAACTCTATTCAGTACTGTAGACTACAAACCCACTACACTACTTATAGATGCGGAAGATATAAACTACATACACCGAAGAAAATGTAAGAATAACACCACTAAACGAGAAATCTAATACACACAAACTAAAAAATTTGATTGTAATAACACCCATAGACAACGGTGGAAAATAAACAAAAAAGTTCTGAGAGATTCTTTGGGATGGGGATTCCCAGTACAAACAATAAAACCACTTTACTTATTCAGTCACCTCCTCGGTCGATGGGCTTTAAATTTTCCGGCCTGTCTATGTGGGTGTTCATGGTTTGATTGAGAACGAAATTTTGATTCAATCGATACCGGTTTGTGAGTGGTTATACAAATAAATAAATAAAATTAACAAAATAAACGTCCCTGTACCGTCTGTTTATTACTTGATTTGTAGTTACATAATTTCCACATGTCAGGGGTCTAAATCGAAACTCGGTAAAGGTAGGGCGTCAGGGAAGAGTATTTGTAAACACAGACGAACAAAACACGATGATCTCGCCACCGGTCCCTTGACTTTTGAATCTGACGACAGGTGACTTATTTTTGACATTTTTTCTTTTGTGACTTCTTCCTCCTCTCACCGTCCTTCACTTTGAATCTCACTTTACAAAATCGAGCTTTGTAACACTACTCTTTTCTATTTTGTCACAGAAAGTACCGGTTATATTAAAAAAAAAAGTCCGAAGAAAATGCGGTGTAAACTAAAAGTAACGCAGACAAACCAAATGTATGCCTTCAGGAGATCAGAGAGGCACAACTATCGTCTCGTGGAAAAGTACGTCACAGAAACAAAATGTGTTAGACGGTAGAAAAGGGGTTGAAATTTTACACATATAATACACAAACCACTGCCTACGAGGCTAGCAATAGCCGCTATAAGTGAGAGACGGCTAGCTAGCCACGGAGATAATTCGGCTGCCCTCTCGGCTACTGCATTTTTACAGTACTGTGAAAGAGACACGGCCGTTTTTGTTCGGCGGTTGTACCAGGGTCAGGACGTCATAAACTTCCACATGCTTTTACTGTATTTTATGCCATAGACGATTGCACACACACCTTCGTCTTTAGGACGTTTTTGTGTGTGATTCTCAATCGGATTGTGTGAATCGTAAAATAGGATGGAGACCTTTGTTTCGATTTGTTT
>NW_011352458.1:15646-66039 GCF_000735185.1 Notothenia coriiceps
GTAAATACAATTAAAACCTTCCTGGGGCAGTGGTTTAAGAACACAGTGAGCCAAAGTGTGATTTTTTGTAAATTGTGTTCAATTATTCTTAAAATAAAAAGACAACTTATCTCAGTAAGAGAATTATACATTATAATTTTAATTTTATTTGTAAAATTTCCATATTTTATAAGTCAATATTATTCTCTAAATATAAACCATTTATAATAACAACTGAACAAAATATGAGAAAGAAAACAAAACAATATGTGTGAAACCAGATTTTGTCACACAATGGGGATTTTTAAGTTGGAGTGTATTCTGCAGTATATTAAAACCCTGCAACTTCCTTAACATCACGTCAATACCTGATTGTGACCCTACTAGTATGGCGGAGGCGCCATGTTGATAACAGCCCTATTCAAATAAAGCCTTTGACTAAGTATCATAAAAATCGCAATAGCATGAAAATTCAAATAAGGTAAAGATATCTGACAACAGTTCGTATCTTTATTTTTCTAGAGGCAGATAATATCACGTCCTATAGCGTAATTAAAATGACTTGCAAGATGTGGTTTGGGTTAAATATACACGTAAATTTCGGACTATAAGGCGCAACCTGAATATAACCTGCTGGCGCTATATTCAGTGCGCCTATAGTCCGAAATAACGTAGTAACGGTAGTATATTTAACCCACCAAACCACATCTTAGCAAGTTCATTTTAATTACTGCTCATAGGACGTTGATATGTATCTGCCTCTAGAAAAATAAATGATACGAATGTTAGTCAGATTCTTTTACCTTATTTGGAATTTCAGCTTGCTATGGCAGATTTTTTTATGATACTTAGTCAAAGGCTTTATTTGAATAGCTGTTATCAAACATGGCGCCTCCACAGTACTAAGGTAGGGTCACAAATGCAGGTATTGACAGTGATGTTAAGAAGGTTTGCAGTTTAATATACTGCAGAATAAATCCAAAAACTCATAAAATCCTAATTGTGTGACAAAATCTGGTCTCACATATTGTTTTGTTTTTTCTATTTTCTCATATTTGTCAGTTGATTATTTATAAATGGGTTTATATTATAGAGATAATATTGACCATTAATAAAAATATGTGGAAAAATTTACAAATAAAATAAATTATAATTGTAACAATTCTTCTTACTGAGATAAAGTTGTCTTTTTATTTAAGAATAATTGGAAACACAATTTACAAAAAATCCCACTTTGCCTCACTGTGTCTTAAAAACACTGCCACCAGGAAGTGTTTTAAATTGTATTTATTGTAATCTTTACCATGCCATGTAATGTGTTGTCACTCTCCCCTAAAGGTGAGTTTTGGAATTTCCATGCAATTTGAAGCACTGCGGCATATACAAACACAACTGTCAAAGCAGAAATACATATCATTTTAAATGTGTAACAGGGAAGTTTACAAAAACGTAAATAGCACCAAATGGACATACAGTATGAAAAAAAGACCAAACAAGTGTCCACACACAGGATGTCAAGTGGGCTTGTCAGTAGAAACCCATAGCAGCGTATTAGTCCCATTTCATCCACTTTGTTTGACCATTACTCTAATACCAACAGTTTGACATTAGAACAATGCAGTCACTTTATATAAGTTAAAAAAGATAGAATGTAAAACAAAACAATCATGATTAGAGAAAAAATCAAATGCCCTATAGAATAAAATCTCAAGGGAACATATTGCCCAGCTATACAACCATAAGTGTGTCTTTGTATTGTGTGACTTCCTCTCCTCACTTCATTTAACTAAACACCCAGAACCTCGGGAGGGGAAGGGGGAACTTTTGGGAAAGGATTTCCCCCGGTTCAGTTCATTTTCATCTGTGCAGATGGGATTTAAAAGAAAGAGGAGAGAAACAGAGGAAGTCACTCGATCGCACACAAGTCTCTTTTTGAAAATATTCTGTAGCTCAGATGCTACTGGTCTCCTTTTTGGTTGGCTGCCTACTTTTGGCAGTCTTTGACCTCCCCTTTCAATTCCGCTAGCTGTTCTGAATGGGCGGCCAGGGTGCCATTCACTTCGGACAGATAGGAGTCTGAGTGTCTCTCGAGCTCTGCCCTGATCCTCTCCAGGTGCTCTGCCAGCTCACTCAGGCTGCTGCACTGCCCCTCCACCTGGCTCACCCTGCTGTCAACGTCCTTTACCTCCTTCTGCACTTCTATGGCTGTGCTCCGGCAGCCCTGCAGCTCCCCAGACAGCCGTCTCTTTAGGGAAACCAACTCTCCCTTCAGCTGGGCCAACCTCCTCTCCCCGGACCCCAGGAGTGAGGCTTGGTGGCCCACCAGCCTGGTGATTCCTTGCACCTGATTGACTATCTGGTGCTCTCTCTGCTCCCAGGAGGCGTTCGCGCTGCCCACTTCACTTGCAATGAATCTGATAGAGTCCTTCAGGCCCTTCAGAGTGCGGTTCACAGAGTTGATGTTGACCTTCAGCAGGGTGATCTCTCCATGGACGTTGCCCTCTGATTCCGCCTGTGCGATGTGGAAGAACATGTTCTGCAGGGTTCTGTTAAGGCGGTCTAGCTGGTTGGAATGTGTATCAAGGCGGTCAGTCATCTTCTTCTCCATCCCTTCACACGCCTCCTCTACTTCAGTGACACTGACACCCCCTGCTGGCTGGTTGGAGGGCGCGCAAGAGGAGGTGCAGAGAAGCTCCAGATCTATTAATTGTTTCTGAATGCCATCCAGGTCTCCTTCCACTCTCCTCCTCACAGACTCGATCTCCGTCTCCAGTGCTGGGACCACCTGACCCTCCAGGAGGGCCGGAGCAGTGGCATTACTCAGCTCCTCCACGGCTACAAACACTCTCTCCTCCAGGGTCTTCAGCTTGTCCTCCAATATGCTCTTGAAGCCGTCCAGACCACCGGGCAGCCCACCATCAAATCCACCCTCTGTAGAATTAAGGCGTACCTCTATGTCCAGCAGACGGGTCTCGATCAGTGTCTCCACGTGAATGCTCTGGTCAGCGAGAGCAGTCTGGAGCTGTCTCTGAGATTCTGTCAAACCTTTCACAGACTCCTCCAGCAGCAGCACACGCTGGGACAAACTGTTTACCTGCAAAAACAATCATTTATGAGTTCATTAACAAACCAATACAATTTAAATTAGACCTGAGAGATAAAATGTCACTTCTCTGTAGAGACGATTGAGAAATGATAAGAAATCAATCAAGCATTCTGGCCAAAAAATGTATCTATACCAAAAACTAAGTATATATATAAACTAGGTATATATTTATGGACTATTTACTTGACGAATTGGTGATCACATCAATGTCATACCTGTCCACAGCAGCTCTCAGTGAGAGTGAGGCCCTGGATCTGAGCCTGCAAAGTGCCCAACTCCTCCCTGATCCCGGTCTCTCGTCCATCTAGAGACTGCTGCATCTGCTCCTGGCCGTCCATGTGCTCCCTATGGCACTGGTTCTTCACCGCCCCAATCCTCTCGTCACAGTGGGTCTCCAGGCTGGTCAGACGGCGCTCAAATCCATCAAGGATCTCAGCTCGTACGCCAGCCAGCTTGGCATCCAGGATCTGTTCCACATTAAAAGAGGAGCCAGAGATAGGCCTCCCTCCAGCTCCGCCTAACAGCCTCTTCAGCTGGCCATCATGACCCAGGACCATCCCCTAAGGAGAAACAGGTGAGAAGGGAAGAAAAGTTGGATTTAATAAAGGAGGGCGAAGGTGAACTGAGACCTGAACCATCTGTAGAGATCTGTGTCCATCATCTTTGGACATACAAATGGTACCAGTACCTGAATCTCCTCTAAAATGTGAGTTTTGGCTCGCAGCTCATCCTTCACTTCCGTAACCCTCCCTGCCAAGTCTCCAAATCCATTGAAGCTTTCTCCTTCAAGTCCATCAGGAGTCCCATCTGGGAACACCCCGAATCCCACTGTAGAGTCAGGCAGCCGGGGAGCGTTTGGTAGCAGGGACAGCAACACTTTGTTTGTATCTTCCCGGAGAGATGTGCGCAGGCGCTCCTCGAGGCCGACCACCACCCCGTTGAGAGTGTCCAGACCCTGTGTGAGGCGCCGCAGATCCTGCTCCATACGGTCCAAACGTTCACCAGTCACTCCTGAAATCCCAAATCTGTTTCCTGTATTTCCAGGGATAAAACAAAAAGGACAATGGAGGATTTTCTTTTTAAATAAAGAAAAAAACGATGTACCTCAGGCTTTACAATATATTGTTATGTTCTCACCATAGTTTGGTCTTCCATTACCAGTAGGAAGGTGTCCTGAGGGTATTGGTCTGAGGTCAGGCACAGCGGGGAAGGGTCTACCAGGCTCCAGCTGGCCTCCTCCAGGCCTGTGGTCCACAGGGGGTCTAGGGCCGTGGGGGAAGCCTTTCGTTCCTGGCCGGTGGGGCAAACCCCCACCCATGACGTCAGGCAACGACGTGGGTCCATCATAGCAGTTTTCTCCTGAGTAGCCGGGACAACATCTCCACTCCAGCTCGCTCACTGTTTTATAACCCACCTTGTACGTTGGCTTGTAGAATGTCCTGTACCTGAAGGGGACAGAACAAAAACGTGTGAACAACGAGGAATGATACCAGAAGTGAAGCATTTGTTTTTCCTAATTAGGATCACAGAGCCAGGTCAGAGGGTGTGAGGTGCACATCAGAGATAAAGGGATGAAGGTTGTTCTTTATGGGATCAAATACAGATTAGAGGGAGATTAGGAGATTACGTCTAAATCATTTAAATGATGCGGCATCAGAGGATTGAAGCAACTTTCTCTCTCGCTCACACACACACACACCAACATCCACACTTTTTTGAAAGGGAAAAGCCCCCCTTTCATTTCCTGTGTATTTGATATTTTAAGTCACATCTAGAAAGCTTAATGAGTATGTCTACGTGGATGGACCCACACACATGCAGAAACACACTCGTAAATCTGCAGTAGATAAAGTTAAAGTCTAGTTAAAGTATTATTCCAGACCTCGTTTTGTAGGACCGTACATACATTTTACTATTATATAAGTATTTAGCCCCTATTGGCATGATAAAATAACTCTTAATAACACAGATGTTCAAGCAGCTGAAGATCTGCAGTCATACTGACATCACATGATACGAACACCAGAGGGCAGCATTGATATAGATTATATTCACCAATGAGTCCACATGCTGCAGTTTCTCTTGAAGTAATTACAGCACATGTTTTACTTCACAACAAAGCTCCTTAGGACTTAAGCTTAAAATATATTATATAAGGCTAATGTTATCGGGTACAACATTAGCCGTTTCCTGTATTGCATTTTGTGATACATATTTTTGGAAAACCTACATGACAACAGAACACTTCTGACCCCAGATGCACTTGGTGGTGTACTCGGCCTTCACGTAGGTGGACACTCCATCCTGCATGATGCATGTGATGTTCTTCTGGACCACGAAGGCACAGTGGTTTCTGTGGACACAGTAGAGTGACATCATAATTAGTTTCAGCACTGACATATCAACTGGCAATACCCCTCTCTCTCATATAAAAGATGAAAAGGGACTTTTTCGGCTCCATACCTGTCAAATGATGTGTATTAATGCTAGTAGTCTTTGCTGAAAAAGTTAGAGACTGTTTTATTGCTTATCATTTACACTTTTGACATAAGAATATGTCATTTCTTCTTTCAAAAATGTCTCACTTTAAGCAAAGAAGTATTTGTTTAAATAACTTTGTCCTATTTAGTAATATGTCCCTACAAAGCACTGCTGCTACTCCCCCTCCAGCTGGGTGATGAGATTATTCCTTACTGACAAATATGTCATTCAGATATGAGGCCTCTCTTTTCATCACCACCCTAGTGTTTCATAAACACAACTTGTCTATCTTATGTAACATTTTAATAATATCGATTTCAAATTGCCTTTTTTAGGGGTTAATTATAACCAGAACTTACAAGCTGGAGTAGTTTTCAAAGAAGAGCTTCATAAATGTAAGTGATCTTCCACTGTTTTATTTAAAAAGTCTTATATTTATGGATCCCTTTGGCATTAATCAGCGTGATGAAAGAAGATTTTTTGCTGAGCTTTGCCTGAATGCTTCTTATGTCTCCTTTTAGTTAAAAATGGTGATTTAGCAATTCAAAACACATTTATTATTGACATATTTAGTTATTTGAGCCAACATCATGGAATATCATCCAGACTGTTTTCATCCCCAGGAGTTCTCAGATATGTCCATTATCCAACACATAATAACTTCACAATAACTGAGTAGTTATTGCATCATGCTGGATCTGGACCTTCTCTCTTCTTCTCCTTCTTCATTGCCAGTGCAGCTATAGCAACTGCTAAATGTTCCCCTGGCCGCTGCGCAACACAGGAAACGATGATCTGCACTCTTTAGACTCGCATGTGAAGCATTTCTTACATTCAGAGGGGAACGTTTAGCAACACATGCAGTACTTTACGTTTGCTCCACAGCTGTTTTGGGACAAATAGAGGTTTTTGGAGGAGCAGGAAGGGGGACGGGGGCTGAGGAGCTTCTGCATGCCAAGTTAACAGGTTCAGAGGGCTTACAGGCGGCCTGTCAGAAACTGTGAGAAACCGCGGCACTGCTGCTGCTTTATACAAATCATTGACTGTGTTGACAGCATTTGTGTGTGTCTGTGTGTGTGTCACACTCTCTGCGTGTTGACATATGTTAATAGCGGTGGAAGGAAAAGGGCAGGAGTCAAAATGACAGAGCTCCTTTGATACCAGCCTGACAACCTGCTGCCAGGTCATGGGTTGTTAAGGAAGTGGCAGTTATGACCTAAACTGATGTGGTATGACGGGAGCTCTTAAACAACTTTAAACCCACACAGACAATTTACTGGCTGCTGCAGTTTAGCTAAAGACACAAGGTTAGAACGTTCTTTTATGTATCAGGTGGTGCTTAGGTAAATGAAATGAAGGTCGTAAGTCCAACACTGTATCATCATTGCAGGCACAATTTCCCTCTCACTAAAACTCATAACAAACTCACGTGGTATTTCCCCGCCCAGTCGTGTATTGCCGCTGTTACAATGCTGCAAACAATTTGCTTTCATTCTTTTATGTTGCACAACCCCAACTGCAGGCCTCTTTTCTTTACGACCCCTGGAGGTGGGTCAACACTGATCACTCCCTCTGCTCTCATTTGCTGCTACACAGAGCCTTTGTGCCAAAATAAATGTCATAAATTCATTTCTAACATATGAAAAATACATGTAGACAATCACATTTAGGTGGTGACAGTAAAAGGGATTCCTGGATTAAGAACATTTGATGACACTTCATTCAGAGAAGTTTAAACACAAGTAGCTTAAAAAGCTCTGAGTTTGATATTGTAAAATTGTAATATTATCTAAAATAAATGGCTTCCTCCTCATAAATGACAGATTTATTGAATCCGACACAAATCTTTATGACTTTGTTTTTGTGAATGTGAGAATTAGAAAAACTTTTACAAGCATACAAGGACTTATGACCGTTGATGGAGAGCAGTACACACATTTGTCTGTGTATTCAATACAGTAAGTATGGGACCCCTTCTCCGTTATAGGCCGAGCAAATCAGTGGAGTGAAAAATGATCACCATATTTGGTTGTCAGGTGCACATCAGGGTGGGGGGTGGACAATGGCTTTCAAACTACTTACAATGCCCGAAAAGTTCAGGAATCCAGATGTTCATGGGTTGAAAAAAGACTTTCTCCTAGTGTCTGTTTCTGCCTTTCTCTCCCCAGTCTGCTCTTTGCCGGTTTTAACAGATCTGTCAATGTCATTTAGGTTCAAGAGTGATATTTTATCCTCAGTGTCTTGCAGACAGAGGGGTTCTGGCATTTGTGAGAATCAAAGTCAAGCGCTGAGATAAATCCTGTCCCTCTGCACCGCAGTGTCGACCAGTGCAACTGAAGGTCACTACTTGTGCTGTGTAAAAACTAATCTTTATTGGATGAAAGTTGAGGTTCCAATTGAGAGATCGTGATAGTGTATGTCAGCTGCACCGACACTGATATCTTCTAACACATGTGCGCATATAATACACACCGCATGGCCCTTTTATCTCATATCCACAGGGAACACACAGCTTTTCAGGATAAGGATTACATGAGCTTTATCGAGAGAAATACGAACCATAATGAGCAAGTGGTCATATGTGAGAAGAGACAGGCCGTCTGAAATGTTGCCAGGTAGGTGAGACATTTGTTTTGCCTGCTAATGCATGTCTGGATGATCTCCAGTCTGCAGATGACAGCACTAATCGGGACACTTTGAGGATAAAGGGATGAGAAGTTCTCATCTATTATGATCCGAAGATTATGGAAAGGAACGAGAAAAAGGAGCCTCCTCTGGTCTATTTTCACACCTCATCTCTCAGCCAGTGGCACAGAGATACTGGTTCAAAGCGTATAAATACTTTCCAATGTTTAGCACTCAATAGTGACAGATGGGAGCGGTGGACCGCACAAGATAACCCAGTAAGTGCTAGACCGTAAAAGCTGCGGAGTTTGAAACAACATGATTTACGACTAAAATAACATTGGGCAACATACCATACCATACCCATGCAAAAGATAATTAGCATCAACAGTTTTAATAAAAACACAACATACATCTGCAGGTTTTACATTTTTTAAGGCATCATGGTTAGAGCTCAATCTGATTTATGGGTCAGGGACAAATTAGTGTTCAAACATGATTTAAAGATGTCAACTGAGGGCAGGTGAACTTTTCCTTGGCTTTAGGGCAGAAAGGCATTATGAGCCTTAAAATATAACGTTGCCCCAAGGACAGACAAAAGCATCTGGACGGAGGACCAGAGCTAGAAAAATAATAGTGTAAAGTGAGAGGTAAAGAAAGACACCAACATATGTTTGTAAATCCTTACAGTTTATACAATGCCAGATTCCACAGTGATGCTTTGAGCTAAATGCTAATGCCAGCATGCTAGAATCCTCACAATGACATTGTTAAAAAAGCTGATGGTATAATGTCATGTTTTACATGTTCACCGTCTCAGTGTGTAAACAGGCTAACAAATGGCGCTTAACACCAGCTAACAGTTTGTAGTAGCAGTTGATTAGAATGCTTATCTTGACTGAATTTACCCACCTCATGTAATGCATCTAATGTGGTTACATTCCACTCGTCTTGTATGCAGTTTAAGACTGAATTATGCCTTGAAGAATGTTGAGCCAGGTCTGAGTCAAGCGTTACTTATTGCCTATTTGACTATTTCACTGTACATATTCAAAAAATGCTCATTGGTTTCTTTTGTATGATCTAAAACTACAGTAAATGGTATTTGAGAGATTTCTGATAATATGAACACATTTCTAACCATTTTTTCTTATACATAATCTTTTTTTCTTGTATGTGTGTTAAGGGAAACAAGTAGAATTCCACAGAAAACATCAAGAAAAACACCCAAACTCGAAGGAAAACAAGTCTCCAGTTGATCCACACCCTCACTGAACCACCCAACCCCAATTGACTCTACATACCTTCAAATTCATCCGTGTATTAAACTCTCTTTTTCTCCTCTCACCTTTATCTGACATACGTCTCTTTCTCTCCAATAAATATCAAAAGCCATCCTTACTGTTTCTCTTGCCCCACTCCTAATACACTTCCCCATTTTAACACCACAATATTGTCTTTTTTCTGTCAATAGAGCGTGTCATTTTTTGACTGCAAGTCTGGTCCCACTGTAAATATTTCCAGTATAGCATTACAGTTCCTAAATCGTTTCAGATCCTCCCATGGGAAAAGCAGAATTCCCATCTCAGTTTCTCATGGGGAGCCTTTTGGTAAATATTATTGCTGCTAGACCTCCACCCGCTGCTGGGCCCAAAACAACTCACCTTTCTATCCCCCTTTTTTTCTCAAAACCTCCCTCTACATTTTTTCTGAAAAATCTGCAAAGTGCAGGTTATCTCTGTTTACTTTTATAAGCATACCAGTCCTGCTCCTTTCTCTGTTTCTAATATGTCTGCCTTTTTCTTTTTTACTTTCTTAAGATTTTTCAAGAAGCCCCCCTGTGTTGCCTCATGATCCTGAAATCCCCGGCTTTCTAAAGTTGCCGCTTTTCCCTCGTTGCTTTGACGCTTTGGTACTAAAGTGCTCACCTTCCTTACAACTGACCGTTCTTTCACATGCAGGGTTCCTGACTGTTTGAACCCAGGCCACCGCTTATCACTCGGACAGATTTATGACTGGAGAAGGCCAGATAGAAAACCATGCAAACTTTAATAGCACCTTTAACAACCGTGTCTATAGGCTAACCGCTCTTCTCCAGGGCCCATCTCTTTCCATATACGCTTTTAATGAAACCTATTTCTAGCCAACTGGCAGGACTTGAAGGCCCCATGGTGCAGGGTTGATTGACGTTGCTCTTGTGGCTACTGATTAAGGTTAAAGGAAAGACGTGATACTCCCAGCTGTAGAACCAATGGGATCACTCTGACATGCAAAGAAAGAGTCAGCTCCAATGCCAGCTCTAGTTATTATAGCCCTAAGGCAGACCATTACTTTCACATGTGCTTACTTTTGGCAATCTGCCTCTAATTCTCACTACAGCTATGAAACCATCCAAATATGTTTACAACTTGTAGCTGTTAGTTTCTATTCATTATAGATCATTTTGCGCTTGCTTTAATGGACAGTCCTATACTTTTTAAAGTTGTTTTGTTCTGTTTCTCTCTTGGAGTACTTTAAGAGGCTCAAACACCGGTAGTGAAAAAACACAACTTATCCTCAGGCATTTCCCAAAGCACATAATCTTCTTTGTGTAAGAATAGCGCACAGTGTTCTTGAAATAATAGGGTTTTTAAAAAGGAATTGTAAGGTTCATTGCACTGAATGTGTCTGGGAATTAATCAAAAGCAATGTGTTACACAGAGCTGCTGTACAAAGCAAAAGGACATATTTTCGGACTGATAGGACCATTTATTATTCAAAGAGAGCTAAAAAACCTCATTTAAAATGTTTAAACTTTGTTCATTTAACACCGTTTTGCTAGACCTTGCCGGGTTAAACGTTAGGACTTGACAAAGTGGCCAAGGGGCCGTGCTTCTACTTCAATCTGCAGATGTCTGAGCTCCTTAAGCTAGTTCTAAGGGTGAGCCCAGCCACCACAAGGAAGAAAACTCATTCTGTTGGTTAAAACTCAAAGCTCATGGCCACAGATGGGGGTTGGATTGTAGATCGACAGCTTTGCCACACGGCTCAGCTCTTCCTTCACCACAATGGTCTGGTACAGTGCCTGAATTTAAGCTGCCAAATCCAACTTTTGAACTTTTCACACATGTGAAGGAATTGTGAGAAATTGCTCCTGTTTGCTTTCTTGCAGAGAATGTGACAAGAAGATCAATACGACTCCTGTTTGGTAGCTGAAGATTAAGCTTAAACCAGAAGGTTTCCGAATCAACCAGGACTACAATCTTAAGGATTGCCACTTAATTATAAAGATTATAAGAAGGAGGAGACATCTAGCCTGACTCTCTCCAAAGGCAAACAAGGTTGCCAACGCTTTTAAAGCTCAAACATGATTGCTTTTTTCTCATTCTTTACTAAAGATTAATTAACTAAATGTCAAGCTATTCTTTTCTATAGTTTAAATAGGAATGTGTCTACATTTTGATGGGCAATGTGGAGATAGGCAACAGATTTTGGTCCATCTATGACATCATATGATCATAATTATATTAAAACATGTTAACGTTGATATTGAATCATCACAGTTATAAGGAAAATGTAATATTGTGAATGCATTAGCCTAGTAGATGGTGAACTGGAATTTCACTTTCAATTTCAACATCTGAGCAGAGGTCAGTGAAAGCCAGTCAGATGCATGTTGGTGATGAGCTCTGTAGTTCACTGCCCAGCCTCTGTGACCCTTAGCAGGAGATTGGCTCCAGTCTTGTCCTCCACTGGACACTCAACACAAACTTACAACAGCAACCCACAACCTCTAACCTCTGCCAACTCACTGACCTTTACCCCCTTGATCTCTGTCCAATTCATCATCAAAAAGCCCTGGGATATCTCTCTAATCTGATCAGTGAAGGCATGTGGCATCTGCTGGGATCCTAATTGATTTATACTAATGTCCCAGTGATGACTGTTTGGCTCTTGGATTATGTTTCACCTGTTGTTTTGATATGTTCTGTTATAGTGGTAGTTACATGATAACATGGTGAGACACATTATATGTGATGCTATACACAATTTTAGTTAGCTTGTTTCCTTTATTATTATTAAAACTATGCAAGGAATTTGATACATAAAATAACAAATAGAAGTAGATCTGTTCTTTGGACTTGCCAAACCTAACCAGTTAATAATAATAAAACCAGAGATATATTTATTTGCTCTTGGAAAATAATGGTATATAATGTAAAAAACATGAGCATCATGAAACTTTACAACCTTGCCAAAGCCTGGGAAGAATATTAAAATCTGGAAAATCTGAGCTAAGCCTGGACAGTTTTAGCCATAGCCCGTGTAGGCTTATTGCAATAAAGCTGTGACAGGTACAGTATTGTAACTTTCTAAAATGTCAGTCGGTGACTACAGGGCCGTATATCTTTATCAATAAAGCAACAGTTGCACTGAGTAAAAGGAAAGAGTGTGAAATCAAATAACTCGCTCTGTTGCCATAACATAGATAATTCAACACAAAGTAAAAAAGGCTCCAACAGCTGAGAATTGTTTTAGTACCTCACTAAAAGACAGAAGTGTTTTGTCCTTGTGACTGCAGTCGGTAAGACACAAGAGTTCGTATTTACAAGCTGTAAAAGCATACCAGTGTAATCCTTCACAAAAATACACACAAACAAACTTTCCACGTTACATACATGGACACACACTTAACACACACAGACACACACACACCCTTGTCAGAGCACACATGTGTTATTTTTAAGTGTCTATTTCCAGTGGCCAGTCCAGGACAAAAACAGCTTTGCTCGTATATCTGTGGTGGTGGTCTGACACTGACCCGTCCCCGGGGCCCATTGTGTCCAAGGTGGGTCAGCAACTCCTGTATAAACACTATAGTTGGAGCCAGACACATGTGGGGAAATATGACCAGCTACCAACAAATACTGACCATTTGCAAAGACTGGTCAGCTACTTTAAAATAGAACAATCTAAAACAACAATTAATCTATTGGTCTATCAATCATTCTTGGGCTTCAGGCTTGGACATTTATTTGGCATTAATTGGCATGCTTGAATATAAATAGACTTCTCTGGTGTCATTGTAAAAAAATAACTGGATGCTACTGCCATAAGCCACCAGCATGCAGTTCTTCAACAAGACATGAACAGCAAAGTTTTACATATTAAATATAAGGAATAATAAGATGTATTGCATACAGTAGAGGCAATAAGAGAAGAAGTGAATTTTGGCAATTGTAACCATATGATGACACGATAACTAGAAATGAAAGTAAGGAGATAGATAAGAGTTATTTTGTTAGGCTAAAGACCAAAAATGGGTGTTGCATTCGGGATGAGGGATGCTGTTTTTGGTGAGGTGTGTGCACATAACAGACGGAGCAGGGCTGGGCGATCAGCAGTGTTCAGTGGCAGTTTGAGTGAAGCAGCAGGTAGCTGGGGAGCTGTCCAAAGACATAACAGCTCTCGGGGGAAGCCAAGCAAAAGAGACGGGAAAGGGAGGACCGAGTGAAAGAGCCCCACAGTCCAAAAATCTGCCATCCAGGCAAAATATATCCACAAGACTCCGTTTCATCTCACAGCTTCATGGCTTTAAAGTGCATCATGCGTTGCTTAGGATTGGTTTTCCCCACTGCTCATGTAGTTTGACTGTTCTGACGATATGATTCCAATGTTTTGACATGCATCACAGATCACTGAATAAAAACTGAAAATATCCTTTTACCTCTACTTGCTGATTTTGGAAGAGTTTGACAGAAGAAAGAAGAAAATTAAAGAAAGAAATGAATAGATAAAAATCAAGCTTTCAACAGTAATCTCAATGCGCTCTGTTGAGACTGTGTCAAGTATTGATTGGAGATAAGAGGTACCACTCCCCTCTGTCAGCGGGTGTCCAGCTGCACTGTAAGACTTGTCTCTTTATGAACCCCTTTTTCCAACCACACTGATACATACAGAAGGGCTGAATTAGTGATCAATCAATCAATCAACTCATCACCCCCTTCACTAAATCATAAAGGCAATAAAGACAGCTCTGTTTTCATAATGCAGCATGTATTTGTTTCTCTATATTGTTAATCACAGATGGTTTTAGGTGTGAACCACAGAAAAGGGCGGGTGGTGAGTAAGGGAGAAACAGAGAGTCAATTCAGGGATCTGTTACCAAGACGATGCCCTAACTAAAACCATATTTCTGCATACTCGCTGGTGATATGTGTTTCTCAGGGGGAATACAGTATGAGGTGGGTCCTGCTTGAAGCACTCTAGCTACTTGGAATGCCTGTTTGAATTCAATACCCTGCGGTGTGGGAAGGGAAATAAAACCTGCACTAGCGCCTCTGACATGTCCAAAAAGGAGCACTTACTTGTGACGGGTCATGGGCTTGTTTGGGGAATGGTGAGGGTTGAGTCCAGCCTTGTACAGGTTGAATCTGTTCCCATAGAAAGGACTGACATGGCCTCCATAGAAAGTTCCTTTACTGTCCGCCACAGATAGCCACACTCCTAAGAGAAAGAGCTTTGCAACCAGATGACACAACTTGGTCCTCATTGTTTTCTCCATGTTTCTTCTTTAAGACTTTTAAAAAGCACAACTTGTCCCACAGTCTTGAACTGGCTGTTGAGGAAAAAGTTGTAAAAAGTGATAGTTGTAGCTTCCTCAGAGTGTTGGGTAGAAGTTCCCCGGCTCACGTGCAGTGTTGTCTTTCTCAGCGGGCCCTGAAGGAGACATGGAGCCCAAACAGCTGTAGCATCAGCAGCATCTCACGCCGCACGCCTTCACTTCACACACTAACCACAGTCTGAGCACATCGGACAGAGCAGAGGGAAAACTAGTGAGGCTGAAGAGGGAGGGGGGCAAGGAAAACAACACAAAGGTGTGCTGGAGGAGGGGTAAAGAGAAAGAGGAGAGCAGGACAGAGGAAAGGAGGAGGGAAGAGAGTGTCAGCTCCATATACATACACATGCAACTGGTGGGACCTGCTGACTAGGCTGGAGCCTCCGAGTCCTCTGCACTCTGCAGGAGAGAGGCTGTGTGCAAGCAGCAGCGCTCTCTGCCTCTGAAGGGGCAGGCAGACAGCCTCTATTTGCATATCCCACCCCAACCTCGCTGCTCTGCACAAGAGGGGTACTGACAGCTAATATGAGTTGGTGGCTCTCCCTTTTATTGTTTCTTCAGAGGTGGGAAGTAGTGGAGTACAAATACTTTGTTACTTAAAGGTCACTTATTATGCAAAATGCATGTTTTTCTTTTATACACAAACATGTGTCCCCTCTGTGTAAAGAGATTCCGAAAGTTTCTCATGGGGCTTTCCCGAACCTGTGTCGAGAGCTGGAGTTAAATGAAATCTCAGATTTGCCTTCTTAATAGTTTGTTTAGGTCCCTCACTTCCGTTTCACTTCTCATGCACTGATTCACTAGCTGAACAGCCAATCAGAGTGATTTGTTTGACATGTCGAAATGTCGACATGCCAAAGGACTACCGATTTGACATGTCGAATCGGCGGCGGAAGGTGTCGGCACGGCCGAAAAGACACGACAGTGCAGTACACACCAATCTGAGTAATAATAACCGATAATCGGCTCGGTGTGTAAGAGGCTTAACCATTAGCCAATCACCAACCAAGGTAACACCCGCCCACCTTATCACCTGAATCTCCTCATAGAGCACCTTTGTGTTTTTTTCTACCAAATATCTCTCAGAGGGGCGTGGGGAGGGGCTCCTTATTTTCATCTAAAGTAACAGACAGAGAATCAGCACTTTTGGAACAGGGCTGAAACAGGGGGGATTATGGGATGCTACAATGAGTGATCTGTTAGATATTTCGAGGCAAACACTTCAGAGACATGTTTTATATATATCTGAGACCTATAATATATCGTTGAAAATGTGTATAATAGGGGACCTTTAAGTACATTTTTCTGGTATCAGTACTACGGTACTTATTTTTCTGAAGACTTTTTACTTCTTACATTTTTAACACAAATAGATGTACTTTCTACTTCTTACATTTTCAGAACAGGCTGGTTACTTTAGTCTTAATCTGTGTTTGGTGGCATGATCATTATTATTTAGAGTCATTGCGTGCCTATTGATTTGAACATGATCCGTGTATCCATCATTTCCTGGTCTTCTCTAAAGAAGAGGGACCAATGAAAACTCATTTTGCCGTTGTTCAGCATCGAAGCAGTCATTAGCTAACAATGACATTATTGTTCTATTAATATAAAGTGAGGTCCAGTTAATCAATAAAACAGTTGGTAGTTATGGGTAATTTTTACTTAAGTACATTTTGAAGCCCATATTTATTTACTTTTACTCGAGTAAAGAAGTTTAGTCAGTACTTCTACTTTCACCAGAGTATTTTTAAACACGAGTATCTGTACTTCTACTTGAGTAAAGGTTGTGTGTACTTTTACCATCTCTGTATTTCTTACACACACTCACACAAACAACACTTGGTCTATTTCTTAATTCTGATTTAGCTCCATTTGCCATCACATCTCCCGCTCCGTACCCCTTTCTCTTCAATCTCCAACAATATACGTTTTTCTTTCTCGTTAATTCCTGATACATTTTATTCCTTTTCCCTCTCCTTTTCTTACTCCATCTGCTCTGGGAGTAGTTGGATATCAAAGTTCAGCCCCGGTGTGCAATGCCATGCAGCCGGCTCAGACGCTGCAGATCCGGACACAATGGACCTCCTCCTTGCTCTCACCGCGGTCAGTCATTAAAAATCCTAGCCACAGCTTCAGTTGCGATCCACACCCCGACCCCCTGCTTATGTCTTTCCCCACTTCCATGTTGTTCTTGAATTCATGCATAACTGCCTCCTGTGTCTTTCAGGAGGTTTTCCCTGGGAATAACTCAAATCAATTCAGTTTCCTAATTCAGTTTAATGAGAGCGTCAGTGGCTGATCAGTGTCTCAATTGAGGTTTATTGAGCCCTATAAAATGTCCCCAATCTTTTGTAGATGCTTTTTTTCTAAATTTTGAGATGCAATGTTCTTTTATCTGAAGAATTAAAAATCACAAAAGCAAACTATAGTTACAAAAGTGTTTACTTTCTTCCCTTTGTATAGATAGAAGATATTTTCTGTTTATTTTGTCAATTTTGTATTGCATTAGTTACTTTCGTAATGATAGTAATGGATTGTTTGTTCATCCAATTGTGCATATAGAAAAATGAGAAAGAAAATAAAGAATCATAACAAAAATATTAAAATAGACTCCAACACACGCAAATGATTGATAGCTCTAACGTCTCATGGCAGTTTGAGCACTCTTGGGTCGGAAAAATATGACAACATTTCACAAAAAAACACATTGGTTTCTCTTAAAAGCCTCTTCAATCTTGCCTTTATAAATTCTGAAGACACCAAAACAGGCACCGCATCAATCACAATGTTATCTGGTCTAGTTCTCATAGTTCCTCATCACTAGGAGCATGATAGAAGGCCTGCTGAACCATGACTTCTCAGTGAGTGCGGTTGATTTTAAAATCCACCTTGAGTAGGAAGACCTGGAGGCAGAGTCCTGCATCGGGTCGGGTATCCGCGGGTACCCGACGGGTGACCCGCAAAAAAGGTGATTTGCGGGTGGTATTTTTTCAACGGTTCTGGGTAAAACAAAGATGATGCGGGTCGGGTTGCGGGTGTTGCATAATAAATATATTTTTTAATGTTTAAATCCTCAGACCTCTCCCCCGCGGGACCGAGCATAATCATAACCTCTGCAGCGCATCAATCTGCTGCTGAGCGCGCCACATTCTGAATGGCTGAGGTGAAGCTCTCTAGCGGAGAATACAGCATTTTCAATAACTCTTCCTCAGGAGCGAAATCCAACGTCTGGGAGGCTTTTGGTGTCATCCTAGATGCAGAAAATAACCAACATCCCAGGCTTTTTGAGCCAAATATGCAACTGCGTGTGTTAATAATTGCACGTTTTCACTGCTTATATATATGCGGGTTCGGGTCGGGTTGCGGATCTTGTGCCGGCGGGTCGGGTCAGGTTGCGGAACTAATTGGCAATATGTGCGTGTAGCGGGGCGGGTTCGGTATTGCACGTCGCGGGTGCGGGGCGGGAGCGGGTCTTGAAAATCAGACCCGTGCAGGACTCTGCCTGGAGGAAGAGGACAGAGTTTGAAGTGGCCTCTGCATTGTTTAGAAGATTTGTTCTTTCCTTCACACCTGTGTGTGGAGCCCACACCATTAACCCCATTGTATTTACTCTTCATTTACAAGTCAGTGTGAAAGAAAAACACACAGTTTCACAGTATGCAGAGCCACATCACACAGGTGGGAGAGTTTTTCCAAAATACGTATATTTCAGACTCAAGTGTGCTCTAAGATGATAGGAGTGTGTAGTTTGGTATATATTTTTAGACCCTTTCATCTTATTTCATTCATGGTATGCACTACTCTACAGTATGGACTCATTTAGCTTCCTTTTGTCTGCTTGTGCTGCAAAGATTTAAAGACCTACAATGTGTAAAGCTGCTGAAGTGTTAAGCCTCCTGCTGAAGATTCACCCCATCGCATCAGAAACTGTCGCCTTGCAAAAGCAGGAAGACGGTGAAAAGGAAACTATTTCTAAATCTTTGTCTATTCTGGCAGACAGCTCGGAACTGAATACCATTTTTCAAAGAAATGACTGGCACAATTTTAAGCAGATGTCGGCCCCAGCACACTGTCCAGATGTTAGAGAGCAATGAGATATGTCTGTGATCCTCTCACTGCAAGTGTGGGTTTATTTACAGCTTTAAAAACACATTTAATTGAATTCATGTTTGAATTAATTATCTGTGTATCAAAACAGTGGATCATGAGTCTGGTTTGCTCAATTTGTTCTGTTCCCAATTCCATTTCCTTGTGTTTCATGTATGATATATGGCTCATTCTGCCAATAATGCGTCTTTGGTGCTACATCTGTGAGTAGTTTCAGTATCCTTATCTGTTCCTGACTGAATCCAAAGTCTGAAATCTGAGATGAAATTCATGAAAAACATTTTTTAGTCTGTATCCTTCTGGGCATTGGCAAATATATTGCTTTTCACTGACTGCAGTGACTATGACCAAACATGTTATACTGCACTTTGTATAATTTCCTCATCGTTATATTGTTTTTGACTTGGATATTGTATCATGTTCCAAGTGACATACTACCCGTGTCCAGTTTTTCCCTTTAGCCCCTAGGAGCCATCTGTATGTGGAGTCTCTGCGCACGGTCCTGCAGTGAAGAGAGACAACGTTAATGAATCAACTTTGGAGAAACAGGACACCACTCAATTAGTTTCATTGCCCCTAACCTCTCCATGAACCATCTCCATATTTTGCTGTCTGTCTTTTCCAGGATTTTTCCGGGACAGACTTTTATCAGATTAAGAGACAGGGGGCACAGACATAGTGAGGGAGAGAACATTGATGGATTCCAGTTTAGTGACATCAGCTCAGCAATGAGGATGACACTTGATCCTTCCTAACAGTAGTGACCTGAGAAGTGACCCAATCTGAAGACAAGGCAAGCAGCCATCATTTATTTTTCTAATCCTCAGGGTAAGACCAGGAGAATCAGTCAACTTATGTACAAAATGGAAGTGTCAATGATATGGGAAAGCCAGTGAGCGAGGCACTTCTGGTGCGGAAAAGACGCGACAAAAAGATGCAAAAAAGGAATTTACTAGCACACTTATTTAGGAACACTGAAAAATAAAGAAATTAACCTGCAATTAAACCAATTGTTTTAATGACTTGGTGTTTATGACCCTCCATCACTTTCACTATAAAATGCTTGTTAACGACACCAGCAGTTAAACAGGCCACCATCTACAGCAGCTCAGGATGGACAGTGATAAATGACCCACTCTCTCCACTTCCCGGGCTTTAAAGAGCCACTGGTGCTGTTTTAACCAGAGAGAGGAAGTATTCTATTTTGGCATGGGGATGGTAAGATTTATATGGGGTGCACAGAAAGTCCACTATCACAAGCACAGATTAGACTTCAGATTAGACTTCAAAAAACATTTTCTCCATCAGATGTACTGTGAGTGATGAGACCTATACAAACTCACGATCACAAGATGTCTGTTCCTGTATGTATCCTTATGCTATTTACCCTGCTTTGAAGAGAAATACATCAAGTGGTCATTGTGGGTTGAGCTGTTACACACCCCCAAATAAGGGGGACAAACACAGGATTCTCACGAGGGTCAAAGGGGCCTTCCTGTGATGGAAACAGCTTCTTTTTTCACAATAGGACCAAGAGGATATGAACCCATAAATATGTAGGTTTGGAAATGGAATGGCCTTTCAAAATATACAACCGAACTCAACAACAGTCCATTCTTCCTCCTCTCTTTGCAACCACACAAGCCCCAAAGCACTTCTCCATGTCGTTGTCGCTCCATGTCAGGTATGCAAGAGTTTACCGACTGTCCAGGTCTGTTCAAACAAGATCCAAAGAAAACGAATGGGTCACAGAGAGAGGGGGAGGAGGAGTAGGGCATGTGTGAGACAAAGAGGCACCTCATTGAGTCTGTGGTGGCAGCAGCATCCTGGCTGTAAGAATGTGACAACTGTTGCTTCTGAAACAGAGTCCCAGTGTGAGCTGGAGAGGACCCGTACACTTCCTGGAGGTTTCATCTGAGAGAGACGAGAAAGCTTGAGGTTTTCTACTAATATCTGTGGCTCTTTGTTGGAAAAAGTGATCTTAAACTAACAGGGTAGCTACAATCCGGTCAATCAGTTCATGCTACAATCATGGCCCGACTGTTTTTCTTCATAATTTAAAGTTTTGATCACATTTCTGCACCAACCATCCATGTCATCAGGCAAGAATGTCAATATTGGATCATTTTGCAGGACTTTGATAACACCTAATGGCAACTAAGATAACTAAGATTTGTTAAGATGTTTTATTGCTCGCCAATAGAATAGCCTGCTACATGTCTGCTGCTTTAACCTGTTAAGCCCCAAGGTCCCCGCCGGCGGGGACTCTGTTTTTTTTTTCCAGGACACTGTGTCTCAGGGGATCTTAATATTTAAGAACCTATTAATGTGTTATACCAGATTAACGGAAATAATCTCAGCTAACTGACGATATAAACCATTTTTACCAAAACACAAGTCTCATAAGAAGCATCTAAATGACCCCTTAGTGAAAAATGCTAACGGACATTGGCACAGAACTCAAGATAAAAGTACCCTTATTACTTATCGTAGCTGCACATACAAGATATCAGATTAAAGCTGAGGTTCCACAGATTATTTAGGTATATAGTATCATCACTGAGTGATCCGAACTTGCGACAGGGGAAGCAAAGACAGACATCACAACACGTACCTTTACGTAGCTTCTTGGGAGATCGTCTCACCGTAGCTGTTAATCTGATCAAAAGACGTGTTCAATGGCATTAAAACGAGAAAAAACGCGGCTGAATCGGTTAATCCATAGGTTGATAAAGTTCCTGGGCAATAATTGGAATTATTTATAATCCATAATTCCATTTGTATGTAAAAATCGCAGAGCAAAAGTTAGCTGCTAATGGTAGCCACCAGAGTGGCTGCTGCTTCCGGTCTTGGCTCTGACGGTTAGAAATATGTCGCATGTACAAAATCCAGCGAAGGGGGGGAGCCAGAGATATAGGAAAATCCACCCAAATGGCCCCAGAAGAGGTTTTTTTTTGCTAAATCTGTCTAAAAATGTCAAATATCACTTGTTTTGCATCAATCTTGATACAGGGTACTTATTATATGTTGTATTTTGGATTCCTAAAGCTTTTAGTCTACTAACCCATCATCCAAGGTTAGTTTTCCAGAGCTCTCAAGTCTCACGCATTTGGCGTGAGACACACGCATTTCACTCCATTCACACGCTCACACGCCACACCTTGTATTTTTCACGCAGAGATTTCTTTCCAGGGTACCGCCCACCAAGTTGTGCCGCAATTTTGCAAAAAACATCTATATTGAATCTGACTTTTCTACATCCAACTGACAGGTTTATCATTACTTTTAGAAAAAAGATTATTAATTTAACCCTTTTAGAAGGGAAGATATGGTCATTTGTTCTGGGAATGTCATTTTCGAGCCTGAAACCTGAAAAACAGGCTCGGGGCAGTTTAATCTTATTGTGCACTTATTTAGAATGGCATTAATTGAATACTTTTCTATAGTGGCGACTTTAGAGTACTGCAATGTATGAGTGAGCTGTTGTTGAGCCAGACACACGGCTATTTTTCATTACAAGTCCATCAATACTGGTGGCTGAGGTTGTATTTCTTTTGGATTTTGTTATGTATGAGTGCTAAGATACTTGTGGACTGAATTGATAATGGGTTTATTGATCTATATGGTTGAGTATTACTCCAGCATAGGCTGCTGTTTTATGATAATATAAACATGACTTTCGTATTCCACACAGCCCATTATCACATTTTTCATTGTTATATTATATTTTTGGAAATCTAACAGGTCCCTGTCACACTCAGTACGGGTATTTATATTTTCCCCACAGATTTTCTTTTCGGGTATCCATTCATAAATACACATTTTAACTCAGAAACATCTATTTCACAGCCTGCCTTCAAAAGTTATGATTTGATATACATGTGCTATTATTCCTAATTTACAGACTACGCTGCTAGAATAAGACTGAATGAGACATAATTGGAACAGACTGCTTTAATATGAACAAGTTAATAATCAAACACAGCATTGTTTGTGTATCTCAGACAGATTTTGTGGATCAGTCAGTCAGTAGATTCCCAGTATAGATACAGTATATCTGAATTCTCTACTCAGTATATTTTCCTCATAGATTGAGGTGCGAAATAATGAAGGGCCACACAGAGAAGATTAGCTTCATTAAGAGTGATGAGGTCAGAGAATAGACTCCAAATAATAGCCGTACGTGACATTAGTATAGACTTTATATTCATATAATAATTCATATTTACACAAGTAGCATGTGTACTCAGGTGTGTACTCCGGTAGCAGCTAAATTGATCACATTTTGCCAATTTAAAAGCTCTGCCCAAAACCATTTTGGGCAGACAGTTTTCAGAGATGAGATTTTCTGGACTTCTTGAAAAAGTGGTCAACACAGCTTTCAAATTACCAGAATAATTTTCAAACTGCAAACTTCACTGCTTGTATACAGTCTATATGATTTATGGGTCAGTAATATGAAGCATGATCTCATACAAGCCAGATCACTCTGCCAAATGTGGTTGGTGCAACGCAAAATTACATGGGATTTCTAATCAATGCTGGCGCTCAGCATGCGCACACACACACACACACACACACACACACACACACACACACACACACACACACACACACACACACACACACACACACACACACACACACACACACACACACACACACACACACACACACACACACAGGCTTCATTCTCCCTCCAGTGGGTACAATAGTCTGCATCGCGTCCACATCTGGTTTACATCATAGCTAGACCACCACCACCACACAACCCAAATCTATCATGAGACGCACACACGCATTTCAATCTCACTCATTTTTAATACCTCATCATGCACAGCTCTTCCAGAGTGAAAGACAGAAGCACAATGTTGTTCTTCACCCTCCAGCAAAAAGGCTGATTCACATTAATCCCCAGTGTTTATAGATTACAACATCCAGCATCTTGGCCTGCTGTAGGAATACATCAACATAAAGAAGCACAGACACACGTGTTAAATGAGTCAGCATAGGATTGTGCATGCAAACACTTAGTACTTTAATTGCTGGCTTTGTGTTTTATTGTAAACGCAGCAGAGCCGGTGGGGGTCAGCGGCCTGCAGAAAATATGAGGTGTGTTGAGTTGAACACACACTCACAATGAGCCCCTTGTTTCCTCAGCAATGTGTTCCCAGTTGCAAAGCAATTAAAGACTAGTTTACTGGCCAGGGCTGCTCTTTTCTCTGCCTGTGACGCAACCCTCCAGGTTGGCCCAGCTGAAGGCTGAGTGATGGGCATGCACACACTGGCAAGCACAAGCACATGCACATGTGCATTCAAGTACAGGGAGAGACATAAACACACATGTTAGTGCATGGACAAAAATACACATAATTTAAGCTTAGCCAGAGTTGCCAAAAGGTCAACACTCTACGTTATTGCAGCACAAGGCATGCCCTGTCTGAGGCTCATACTGTACCGACATTACAATGACAATAAATCTACATGAGTGACAGATCTTTACAGTGAAGTCACAGTCATTAATGTGTTGACTCAACATAGAATCGCTGAACACAGCAAAATATATAAATGCAGAGTAAGTTCATATTGATGATGTCAACTTTTCTTTAAACAGAAAAAGAAAAAAGGAAACAGAAAAGGTTTGGGCTTACTACGCAATTCTTCTCCCCCACTTCCTAGACAATATTTCTTGAATGAACTCATTGTTCATATTTTTCATTTTACTCTGCCCTGTTATAAGAAAACAGTTTGTGACCCCTCAAGATACAACGTTTTGTTTTACTGCTTTCCTTTATCCACTGATGGATGGATTCTGGGGTATAATGTCAGCAGAGCATTAATTCAAAGTCGCCGGTGATCATTTTAATCACCGTCTTTAAACAAGAAAAGTTAAACAGTGCTCTCGGTTACAACAAAAGCAAATCTTTGGCTATATTGTGAGGATAAATATTATTAGTTGTCAGTCGGCCAGTATCCAGGGCTCAGACTGGTATGTACTGTACAGGTTGTGTGTTTATTTCCCCCCAGAGAATCTACCACGCCAGGCTGATGTGTCTCATGATAGCCCTGCAAGGTTTGTGAACGGGTATAACTTTCTCCATGTGCCAAAGACGTAGTCTTTACTTTTTTTTCACTCCCCCTGAAACTTCTCCAAAAGCAAAATAGACACACATGATGATTTGGCCCACTCGGGGTCAGAGGGTTTAGGATGTTTGCTGTGGCTTAAGTGGGTCTTGGGGTGGAAGAAGACCCAGCCATAACTTTTTCTTCTCTCTTTCTTTTCATAGTTTGGTATGAGAAGTAGTGCAGAAACTCTGCACAGCTGTTCTGCACTGCAACTCCATGTTACTCAAGATTGGGTTATCACACTGAAAAGGAAATAATTCAAGCTATCATATTATGCTTTAGTTATTTTCATCTGTTTTCCTTTTTCTTATCTGTGGCAGAGGCTTGAGCACACAATAGCAGCCTTGTGTTCTTAGGTTTGTTCTCTTTCCTGTGGCCTGTGGTGTAAACAACATAATTTAGTCAATCACTCTCACAACTGTGTGTGGTGGGTAAAGATATGCGTTTGTGTGTGCTCTCATTTGTAGTAAAGTGTGTGTTTTTCCCACAGACACTGGGGGATTGTCACCACTTCATGTGAGGTTCAGAAACTCACATCAATAAATTATCATTGCCTTTCCTTGCCCATATTCTTGAATATCACGCATCCGTCTGAAAATACGGTACGAATCCACAACTTTCATAGCACACAGAAAGTAGTCTTTCTTTCTGTTCCATCCTTCAGATGCCTACCGACTCCTATACCCCTTTCTCCTTCATTGCTCCATCATAATGGAGGGATTTAATTCTTGAGCAGACCAGCCGGGTACTGTAGCCGAAGCTTGGCATTCTTTCAGGGCTGATTTCTGTAGTGTGTTGACTGCATTTGGTGCCAGTGTCATCAACGTCTGAAATGGTGCACAAAACCACCCTCCCAGTGAGACCATGCACCGGGAATCACAAATAGTTTTCACTTTTCCATAGCATCAATGACTGGCGCCAACAGTTTTTTCTTGGCCCATCTGTGTTAAAAGCCTTCGAGTGAAAAGCCCTTTGGAGTGTCATTCAACCACAACAAAACTCCAAACACCCAACCACTTACTTTCAGTCTTCAAATTGTAAATGGTCTCTTAATGCAGAGAGAAACAAGTTTAAAAAGGGTAAAAATAAATACTTGAAAAGATAAATAATTGCACAGTAGCTAAAGAAGTGAGTTCCAATCAACATGTAGATTGACAATGAGCCTAATAGTTAGAGTTAAAATATACGCACATACACTGTGGACACACTATAGGCAACCAAAAATTATCAAGGTTAAGAGTCTTAACCCTCCTGTTGTGTTCGGGTCAAATCTGACCGATTTACTACTTTCATCAATCATTACTTTTTGGTTTTAGATTCGATTGCATTGAAGCTTTATGATATTCTTAACAGTAGACATTTGAACATACAAAATTGCTGATCACCACTTTCATTGAATTTTGTATGATTTAGTCAACTTTGTAACACCCATGGTGTTCCCGGTCAAAAATGACCACCATAAATAAATGGAATTAGTAACCATCCGGATCAGATAAAAGACACACACAAACACACACTAGATTTGTTTTCCCCCGTATGTGCCCATCCCCCATGTGAATCACACTTGGCACACACAAACACACACACACACACACACACACACACACACAGAACAATTTGATACATTTCCCACTCTTGTGTGCCCATCCCCCCACATGGATCACACCTGGCACACGCAATACATGTTCAGTGTCTATTCTTTGTATATTTACTGCAGTTTTTCATGTATACCAGTAGTCTGATACAATATTTATAGTTTGAAAGGGTGTTAAATGAAATTTGGTGATGATTAATGGTTTTTGTGTTAATGTAATAGCAGTTAAAACAAGACCGGTCAAATTTGACCGTGAACACCAAAGTAAGGGGGGAAAACGAACACAACAGGAGGGTTACGTCATGCAAGTGGCTCTGTGACGATGTGAGATTGCTGATGTAGCTAAATGCTATCATTAGCAAGTTAATACAGATTGTATTTCCATTGAGCCTGTAGTGTGAATGAAAAGGAATCAAGCAAATGGAAAAACTGAAAGAACTGCTGACGAAGCAAATAACAGCAAAAAACTGTTCAGATTATCATTTGCTACGAAAGGAATTCTGAAAATGTGTTTTTGGCAATCTTCTCAAACCAGTGTCCATGATTTAAGCCGTGCTAACAGCCCTTGATCTAAAGTTGCATTCTCAAAGAGTTTCGCATCAGCCAACATTATGAAACAATAAATGAAACCAGCACCCTTTCAACTTAGGGCCTCAGTAAGAACAAATGAAAACACAGAAGAAAGTAGGTTGAGGAAGATAATTGATGAAACATTCCCATAAGACCCTCTCTGAAGACCACAAGGCATGCAGTTGTGGAATACGCTGCTTTACAGCCAAATCAAGCAACATCTACAGCTAGCATGAAACATGGTTTTGTCTGCTACATACTATCATCATTAAGGTTTAGGATAGGCTAAAAACCACACAATGGAAGGAGTCCCAAACTAAAATCAAGATGTGGTTTGAAAGAATAGATGTTTTAAGCACGCAATTCAATGCTGAAAAGATCAAATACATTCAGATCCTTTTGAGAGCATTCAAAAAATGCATTTGTTACTTTCACATGCAGGCTACAGAATACATGCCCATAGAGCCCAACAGTCCTTCTTTTCTGCTTGGCGGTGAGTTTATGATTGATAAACAACACTCCCAGAGGAGAAGAAGAAAGAGGAAAAGAAGAGCGTTTGGTAGAAGCTGCAGGCGAGAGAGATGATTTACTGTCCTGTGATCCAGGACCACAATGAAGGCTTTTACAACTCTGGGGGAATTGGCATCACCATTTCTAATGTGTTTTTCTTCTTTGACCTTCACCACCGACGCAGCACTCGCAGAACACACACATACAAACGGCATTCTTTAACAAAACATACAGCAGGCTCTGCCATGAGTGACATTTATGAGTTGCATGAATTACTTTCTTTACAGAAGAAAAAGTAATGCTAAGAAAATGCAGCTCAACAACTCATCGTCCTAGTAAACTCTTTATCAAGGAGAATGGGTGCAGTAACTCTGCTCTTCTTTGCTTATTTGTTATTCATCTTAAATGGACAGCCCGTATTTTAAAGGGGACCTATCATGCAAAATGCACTTGTGTACGTCTTTTATACATGAATATGTGTCCCCGGTGTGTCAGGAAACTCACCAAGCGTCAGAAAACACAACCCTCTCTCTTTTCCTCCATACCCAAATCCCTAAAAACGGGGCTGCAACGGATCTGATTATTATTTGAATTTTTCTGATGTCAGAAAAGGGGTGCCCCGCCTGTATGGGCAACTCTCCACCTACCAGGGGAATGAGAGACCGCTCGAAAGCGCTGAAGACGCTGTAGTACATATGCCAGGCCTGTAAGTGGCGCTGTAGTCTGCCACAAAAGCAAAATCAGCCCTTGCAAAAACAAGGCTGGAAAAGAGCAAATAGAGCGAAATGAGGCATGGCTAAAATGCATGATCTGTTTGGTATTTTGAAAAATAAATTCACAGACATGTATTGTAGGGCCATACCTATATATAAAACATGTTTCAAATACAGCATGATAGGTCCACTTTAAAGTAGAAAATGGCCAAATCGTGTCTCTGAATTTGCTTTTTCCTCCCTAATTTCCTGTGAGCGGAGCATGGCAAACATGAAGCAATGTAGGGCTCATCTGGGCTGCAGTCTCAAGCTCTGGATGCCAAAAATCCCTGGCCTGCATACCCTGAGGAGCTGAGACAGGATAGAAGAGAAAAGAGAGGAGCATCAAACACACCGCCCAGCACACTGCACACTGCACAGGTCTAAGGCTCATCCTCACCAGCCTCTGAAGTGGAAGCAGCCGCATTATTTGATCTATTGTTGTGTTTGTGAACAGAGATCATGCGTTTCCCTCTTACTTTTCTGGACACTGAGAGGCTTAACTTCATGAAACACTTACTTAAGGAGCACATATGTAAGGATAATAGCCATTTGGAACAATAATACTGTCCACTTGTTGTCTGAGACAACCCAAGACTGCATGTTTCAGATAGATACAGTAAGTCAAAAACACAAACGTCACAAACACTTCCAAAAGGTTACAGATGTGTTGTTTTTGTATCCATGCATGTTTGTCTATCTGGATTGTTTTTCTTCGTGTTGAATATCAGAAACTAAAACCCTATTGACAATCCATTACATAGAGCATTTTAACTACAGATGGAGAACAGACTTCCTCATATTATTAGTTACATTTGTGCTTATCCTGCTATGACACGTCACTATGACTCCCACCCTCTGCACTCAGAATTTAAGTTTCTTCTTAGTTGTCCCAAAGTGTCGAACAAAGCGGTATTTCAAAAATGTCCCAAATTGGGATCAATAAAGTTCTATCTTATCTTATAACAACAGCTTTATTTCGGGAGCTATTGCACAGAAGAATAAGTTGTAGCAGTGCCAAACAGATATTAGAGATGTTTCTGTTGTTTCTGTTGTTTTTAGAATGTGTATCAGGATGGATCCCTTGTCTTTTTATCTGCAAACTAAATCTACCTAAGGATACTAATAAATTACCTGAACCAGAACCTGATGTCAGCGGGGAAAAAATATATTTTAGTGTCAAGTGGTGATATTGCGGAAATGTCATGACTACTTAAGGGTGGGATTAGCTTGAAAGGAAATACTTCAGTAAGGACTGCGGTTACATTATTAGCATACGTTATTTTAAATGCAATAATTCATTTTATTTTCATTGTAACAATTTAGATATTTTAGTTAGCATTGTCGTGTTTTGTGACCTCTCTATTCAAACCTGCAGTCACTCAGTATGACCTGCTGCTTGACACACCTGACTGAATTCTCAACATACACTTAATGACTCACATGTGCCACAGAACGTATTGGCACTACGTCCAGTCACACTCGACTCCCTGGGGCCAGATCCAGTAAAAAAAAGCCTTTTATAAATAAAGCCAACTGTTTCCCTGTAGCCAATAAATCTTTGAAAGCTGGATTTCTCTCCATTGTGGCATCTGGCGTCATTTGTCACATCTGTGGTGAGCAATTAGGTATAAAAGAAAACCAGGAAACCCTGCAGAGGTTGCATGAGCTGGTGCCAGCAGCCACTGCTATATTAAACCTCACCACAAAGAGACCACAATTCAGAGACAATGGGGTGCAAGAGAAAGAACAAAAATATCCAAAAAGCCAAAGTATTGGATCGGGGAAATGACATCATTGTTATCCAGGGTATAATGTGGCTTAAGTTACAGCATTCTTGTTTATGTCCACCTCAGGCTAACAAGCGTTTCAGGCTGAGCGTAGATTGCAATCACAGTCCTCAGCTCTTCTAATCTGGGGAGGATAACCTTAGATCTGCACTGTCAAAAAGAAAGACACAGGGTAATCACTGGCAGACATGCACAAACCTATGCATACACAAAAAGGTGCATGTATGCCAATGCTGCCCCACATACTCCACCTCAATGGGAGACTTTTAACGTTACGTCAAACACAATCTGTTGACATTTCTCGAGTATGCATTACAATATTAGAAACAAATGGCTAATAAATGGTGTCATTGTGCAGCATTTCCTGACTTGTCCTTAAAAATTAAGGTATTTCTGTCATCTTATTCAAACAGCAACATTCAGCACAAACCAAGAATTAAAATAGGGCTTCCTGTGTCACGCCCGATCACTTCCTGGTGCCAGTCACCATGATGCACCAGACTTACCCAGGGTTGAGAGGTGTGATTACAACAGAGTCTGCATACTATAAAAGCTGACATACGTGAAGGAAAAATAGATCTACAAGAGTCTTATTGGATTTTGATTACAGCCTGCTAACTTGCTACACTTTCAGGACAGATATTCTGGGTCTGGCTCTGAAGCGCTTCCTCTACCTAAACCCAATAAGAGTGTAATTGCTGCATCTGTTTCCAGTCACAATTCAAGTGCAATTACTGTAGGAGGTTTCCCCAGTGTGGGGGTCAAACAGCAGGGCTACCGTCCGAACAGAAACACTATTAGACACGCTAATGACTGTAGACAGAAACAGGACACAAGTCAGGCCTGCAGTAATGAGAGCTGTAAATGAAGTGTTCTCCAAAAATGTTGATAGAAATATCTGCAGTCATATGCTAATGTTTAAATGTGCACTGTTAGAATAAGTGCAATATAAAGCTCAAGCATGGATACTAAAACCACTTGTAGATGACATCTGTTGTAAATAAAACATCCACCTCCACCTTTCAATGGTCCTTAACTTCTCTTTCATCAGTACGCTTCCTCATTCTCCTGACTTCCTGATCTGGCATCTTCAACGTTTTGGACTATGCTGCTGCATGCACCTGTGCCAATAAACATAAAAGAATAACATCAGGACATATATGTGCATATATGCACACTCACACACTGCTGCAGACCTGCTCAACCCACTTAGTGAATGAAATACTGGGGAAAAAATGTGTTTCTGTTTCAAGCATAATAATAAAGATCTTTTTGAAAATATATGATGCCTTATGAGCCTTGTTTTAAAAACACACTTGAAACAGAGAAAGTAACTTCTCATATGGACGGACAAGCTACTTTTGTCTAGACTGGTTCACAGCACAAGTGTGTAGGAGCACTGACAATCCACGTGGGAACTATTGGAGTCTAAATTAGTGAAGAGGGGCTGCAGAGGAAAATTATTTTGATTACAGGGCTGACCTTTCCTCCCACCATCCCCACAACAAACACAAAATAGCAACAAAATGCTTTCATAATGGGGCTTTAATGTTCCCAACTGGAATGTGCGTCTGAATAACAGAGTTAGAATAGGGGGACGAGTGAGTATGGACTGAGAGCGGACTGGGATCAGTGATGCACGTCGAGCTAGCAGACCCAAACCCGCCAACCCTTCAGCTGCTCAGTGCTCCCAAAGCCTGTCATCCCCTCCCACCACCAGCTCCGTCTATGGCATGCTTTCAACTTCCTCCCCACTCTTTGCCTCTTTTTCTATACATCTTTCATATGTGCTTTCCCTTTCTCCCCCTCTCTGGATCATGCAGTACAGAGAGGGGCAGATTTCAGTTCATTGACGGTGGAATGCCATTCACAGCCTCTTCTTCTAGTTCAAGGGTTGAGTGAGGCGTCTTCCTCATACTGAAATACCAGACCATATGCATATTGGCCATCCATTTTCACAGGCCCTCTATAGCATAGGCCAAGTCTTTGACATAAGACTTAGTGAAATAAGTCTCATGTCTGCAGTTTAAATGTCATATCCTCCTGTTAAGAGACTTCAGCACTGACCTTTGACTCCTTTCTATTCGACAGAAGCTGTGGTAGCAAGTTCAAAGGGTTACTGGACATACCTGAGGAATTAGAGGCATTACCGCAATATGAGGGATTACTGTTTGTTTGTGTATGAGCCTGTGCACTTGTCCGTGTACTAAAGCACATCGTGCACACCACCTTGCATGCTGTTGATACGGTATTTTACTCTAAGTTATGGTAGTCTTTCAAGAAGCACTGTGAGCCAACACTCAAAGCTACTGGGTCACAAAAAAGAATCATAATGCACCTAAATTAAACAAAGCACAATGCAGCTTCTGTTGTTAAAGTGAAACTCGCCCCTCTCTGTCCCTAACACACATCTGCAAAATCATTAACAGATGTCTAAAGAAACTCCTTCAGCCAGCATATCGCAAACACACACTCTGTACTTCACCATATTATTCCATTTTCTCAGTCACCACGGCTGGCTCTATTCCTCTGCAATCCCGCAAATCCATCTCCAGTGCTTAAGAACTGATGCATTCAGGCCACAAACGGATGCAAATACAAGCAGACAAAAAAGAAAAACGTACTGACTCACACATGTTAACGTCTGTGTGCAGGCTAATCATTTGAACAAAAGCATGATCACCAGATACACATACCTCTCTCATGTTTATGTCTTCTGCCGAAGAAGCCTATGCTCTCTTGTGGCATCTTTAATCCCACAGCACATGTTGAAGTTGTCATAACACCACTCCATAGAATGTCTTTCTATTACCCTGAACCTTTTTGTGTGCGTATTATTACATTCTTCCAACAAATACAGAAGCAGTATAGTCTTTTTGTTTCAGTAAAACACATTAATTCCTTCCGAGCTCATTAGGCCACACCTTTCGAAAGGAAATGGACAACAAGGGAGCCCTGCTTCCGTCACAACAACCCTTTATCAGCTGTGCTCAAATAATTATCAGCACATAATTAGTGGACCAGATTTTCACGAGCCAAACAGAAAGTGTAAAAGGTGTGGCGGGGCCGAGTGTTTGCCAGGCAGTTAAGTTGAGAGGGGCAGAATTCAGCGGGGTGAAGGAAAAACTGGATGGAGTCCACTGGGGGACACAACGCACTGAGGAATTTACAGTTGGTCTCATAAAGCCAATGAAAAGCAGAGCTCTAAAACAGCAGGCAAAGTCATCTGAAGGAAAACACTGGGAGGAAGAAAGAGAAGAACCAGTTAACAGTTCGGTGAACAACAACAAGCAGCGAGACAGAACATCTCGCTATGTTATGTCAGATATTTCAAGTAGTTTTAAGTTGGTGCAATGTAGATTTGCTTATAAGTAATTACACCATGAACAGTTATCCATGGAAACCGCTGCTCTTGAAAACACCACTACTTAGCTGCAGGATCAGAGCAGCCGGGTTTAATTAAATACCGTGTGGTTTTCAGAGTCAAGTGATAATATCTATTAGGGCTTACAGGATTAGTCTCGGTTACAGGCGAACACAGGAATGTTGAGAGATTCTGGTTACTGTCGTTGATCAGTGCAAATCCACACGGCATTAGGATCCAGAGGTTAGTGAACCTGGGTTCTGGTCAAGGCCAGAACACATTGGCCTCAACAGGGCCAAAACCAATGGAGTCCTGCCACAGACTACCTCATAACCAGGATTTGGCTTGGTTACACTGGCACTGGATTAAATGTGTGTGTGTGTGTAAGAGCGAAAGTGAAAGAGAGAGCAAAGCCATGGACTATTAAGCACCCCAGCAGCTGTGGTGGTGATGTGGAGCCACACATTCATCACTGTGTGACTGTGTTATATTGGGTTTCTTTACATGAAAGTAAGTGTGTACAGTTCTCGGTAATCCTGAGAGGGTATAAGCAGGCAAAAAGCAGAGACGTGGGTTAGAGTTCCAATTGCTCCCAAAGCTTTCAGAAATACAGTTAATGGAAGGAAAAGGGTGATCAAAACCCAACATGGATGAAGAAATCAAATAGTTTGGGGCCAAATGATCCTGAATGAATATGTAAACAAAGCTCAGTTGGATTTCCATCCAACATCTGAATGAACTCCGGGTTGTTGCTGATGCCCCCCTTTATGTTCCAATGGTAAATTAGCACACTAACCTCTGATGCTTTTCCAGGGGACATGAGGAGATTGAGTCAAGAAGAACGATAGAAAAAAGGGGCTTGTTACAGAGACTGTATGGGAGCTCTGTGCTTGTCTTGCTTTTGTTTGTTTGGCATTTGGAGGGTGTTTACCATTAGGGTCAACATGTAGACCCTGGCTGGTAGGCTCTCTAACAGGACAACACAGAACAAAGGCAGGAGTCTGCAAGTCTGCACAGGGAGGCCCCTAACCATGCCAAACAGGGGCCCGGTGTCACTCCATCGATGCCCTCGGACCCTGTGTGACCACCAAGGACAAACCAGGGAAAGAATGCAAAACTCATGGATCTATGGTTGACTCATGATTGGACAGTGTTTACAAGATAATTCACTACATTCAGCAACAACAACATACTCTGTCTATAGTGCCTAGGCGGTATTTGAATTAATAAACCATGGAGGATTTACAAGACACACTCAATGAACAGCATAGAGAGGCCCAAGAAACACAAGCATTACACAAGCGTTATCGCTCATTAATTTTGGATATAGCTGCCAAAATCAATCGCTGTTGTAGCCTATGAGAAAACGTAGCACTCTCATCTTCCCCAATATCAATATTTTGCAACTACTTGTATACCATACTGTATGACAGACATTGCGTGAGTATTGCAGCTCTATCTGTAATGGCCCTGTCATTACAGTCATTTACATAACCAATGTTTGAAAGCCCAGACGCAGCTAGCATTGTTGAAAAGGGCTACACACGTTTTAAATTCCCACACTTTCTTTAAACCAACACAAATCATACACAGAAGAGTGCTACATCACTCCTCAAAGGCCATCAGAGTTGATAGATGACATTTTTTTCATGCCTCTCAGATTTGGATGGTGTATTACTGCTGAAAGCCTTTTTCCTGTATTACTGCACACTAAAGGAACACAATCCTCAGAGGATACACAGTCTGGATGCCAAAACCTGCTCTCAGTCTAAACATACTCACACTGGATATTGAGGAGGACACTTCCCTCAGCTCTTGATGACCAGGTATGGGGTTAACAGTGATGTGTTTAAACCACTCACTTACTGGAGGAAGTAGTTAGAGAAAATCAAGGATTTAAGAAGAGCTCTGTTTTATGTCCAAGTATGAAACAACAATTGTAGTGATGTCTGGGAACTTGGAGTGATTTCCATGGGGTTTAAAGTGGAAAACTCTGTCTTGATGGGCTGTTGGTGATGGTGAGTGGGTTGCTGTAATCCGGGTGGCCAAGGATCCCAGCTCTCCCAGCTGTCCCAGTTGCCTAAACCATGCCAGCTGGATGTGGCAAGGCCCTGGGAGCCACTGAGACCAAAAGGGACACGAGCCAGAGAGACAGGGAAACGGATTTCCAAACAGATAATTGGTAGAATTGGTAGCAGAGGAGGCATAGTTCAGATCATCCAGAGGATTAGTGACATCTATGATAGCCGCGATTGAAGACAAAGCCAGGGGTAACCGAAGACTTTGGCACTGTATTCATGTGTGGAACGAAAACAACAAGGGACGATGGATGCAGTGTGAGATGAATGAGAAAAAGGATACGAAGCTCAATGGAATCCATGGAGAATACAGTCGAGATTGGCTCCAAAGCTACAGCATTTATAATACTTCATTGCTCTCACTTTGGATGCTAACCCACACGGCTGCATCAGTATCTCTGAATGCCTCAACAGATTACCTCAATCACAGCAGATTGTCCCATCTGGCGCCTCCAAAAGGCCCCCAAAGCCCACTGCTGACTGTCATTGATTGCATATATGTGTATGGATATGTGTGTGTGTGTATGTGTGTGTGTGTGTGTGTGCGTGCGTGCACAGTGAGTATGATTTAGCAAGAATGCTTATGAGTTGTGTCCATGCTTCCCTTTGTGTGTTTTAACGTATCTAATGAGTGCTTTTGTACATCTCTCTCACTTGATGGTTTTCAACATGTGTGACTGTTCACAGTAATGTGCTCACGTGTATCTCCCTGATTGCTAAATGTGTGTCCATTAGAGTAAATGCAGTATTATCTCTGTTGATGCTGAATTGTCCATTGAAGCCAATATCAGGAGCTCATGTCATCAGCCAGCATGCTGCCTCAAAGAGAAAAGAGATGGTCCTGGAGACGGAAAGGGTATCTTCATTTTCTGATTTAGTTTGTTCGTCATTAGACATCTGGAGGGAGTGAGACATTTTCCAAATCAGAGGACCAGGGATGACATATTCACTCATTGTCTCCTTCTTTTTATCACATTTACTGTCTCCTCCACACCTCCTCTCTAAAACGTTATATAATCATAATGCATTGCAGCATTCAGCCAGAAGGGGTTATGTGGTTTCCAGAAAGGCCATCGTGGTCAAACGAGGACACAAAGCCAATACAAAGGTTTTGGATCCAGTTATCTGGTTAGCCCTCTGCATTCTGTCTGGTTAACTGTCATCAGAAAGCTGTGTAGATAAATCCCCCTGGACAAATATTCACATCTGCAGACCACAAATGCCTACAAGTAAACACAGAACAAATATCAGCGAGAGAGGCAGGGTGACACGTTTACACATCCTAATGCAATAATAGGAGGACAAACGGAAAGTGAGAACATGTGAAAACTGTATCTTTTGGTGCCTGTGGGGTTTCATCACAGTACTTTTGCATCATATCTTGGAAATAAACATGGCATCAACATTCGAATTACAAGCAAATATAAATCAAATCTGTTGCGCAAATCTCATAGCATCAAAATTGTGGTTGATTAGACATGGACACAGTAGTCAGTAACTATTTCAAATGGAAATTGTGCAATGTAAAGCAACATTTTGAAGCTCTCATAGGCAGTGACGACAAAAGGGTGGGATTTTCAGTTACTGTCTTAAATCACACAAATGAAAACAGGCTCAGTTTCATGCACTTGCTTTCATTTGTAACAATGGAAGAGCTGCAGTGTGTGTGTGTGTGTGTGTGTGTGTGTGTGTGTGTGTGTGTGTGTGTGTGTGTGTGTGTGTGTGTGTGTGTGTGTGTGTGTGTGTGTGTGTGTGTGTGTGAGTTAGCAAGGTTTTGATATATTGGTGCTGTATTGTTCCATTGCTTGGATGACATTTTTTCTGACTTATTTTTCCTTTTCTCAATGACTTCAGGGGCCTCCCAACTTGATCATTTCCAGGCAGTTAGCTTGCCACCTGGGAACTCAGGGCGTTGAGTGGAGGGAGGGTGTATAATGCACATTTGTGGGTGTCAAGCGTTTAATAACAATGAGTTTAACACAAGCTGCAGAGAGACATAGCCATCGGCGATTCCATTACTGCAGTACAAGGGTAAATTGAGTCTTGCAAAATTTGACCTTTTTATTCTCTTAAGCAAACACTCAGTGGAAACCCCTCAACAGAGTGGAGAGAAAAATACAAACACACACACGCATAAATGCACTTGGAGTCTATCGAATGGAAAGTCCTTGTCTTTCCCAGTTCGGGAAAACGGAGTAATCAAGCCTTAGGATCTGGAGCAGTGTTACAATCTGCATCCCCACTGATAAGCCACATAGCCTCTCATATCATGCTCTGGCCTCCTGGTGCACAAAGAGTGTCAGTAATCCTCCCAGAATTAGTGAAGCTTTATTGCAGGTTATGCAAGTATTTCCTAAAGCAACAGTAATATTGCCTAAAACAATAGCTGTGAGATTTAACCTGCACTGGGTGGCAAACTGTTTAATATCTGGTTTATTTGGAGTTGGGACAAAAACCAAAGTGTTTTTATTTTAAATATAAATTCATCAAGGTGAAGCAGAATCTTTTCTGAAAAACATCCTGAAACATTTCAATCTGCTTCATTTAGCCGTGCATAATACCCACTGATTAGGCTTGACATCACACTACAAACAGATGCTGCACTTGAAAGCATCTGATGGGACAGAAAAAAAATGAGATCTGGGTCTTATTAAAATGCCAGAACACACTGGACTTCAGCACTGATGCGTTAGGTTCACAAAAATAAATCAGGCAGTTTCTAATCAGCATTTCGGGGACACGTTTGCTCCATTTGCTCTCATAGAAATTAGACATGTATACAAACAGACCCCCGTTTATAGCTCTCACACAGACCAGAACACAAAGAGTCATCCAGTCCAGTGCACTGGTATGCAGACACACATATGCACAAACACAAACAGGCACGCAAGTGAAAGTGGACGCCTGCTGCCACTACAGTGTTTGTTTTTGTGCGGATGGCCAATTCCGATGGGCGGACTTTCAAAGCCGTTTCTAATCCATTTGATTAGCTGAACCCAAGAACCTGGGCTGCAGACAAAGAGCTCTTTCACACATGCAGTCGGTGCTTACAGCTACATGTGATCTCAGGAATCTGTACATCACAAAACATTATTCTGCAGTCCACCTCCCTCCTGTCCTTGCTGTTTGTGTTCCGGCCTAAACTGATAAGGCAGCTGAAGTGTTTCCAACTTGTCATGTCAATCACCATCATTCATTTCCTTGTACTTAGAGGATCGCACGTTTTGTGAAAAGGTTGTGCAGCTCTCCTGTAGAATGGGTCAAAGATTTCCTGCACAGTAATGACTCGAAAATGGGAATGAAATTTATGTAGGTCTTAAAAAGGTCTAAAATAAAATAAACAATTTATAATGTAAAGGAATCAACCATACCACAAATGACAGCCTCAAATATTGCAAATGGTGTTTCTACATACACTCCTCTCTCGTAAGGCTGCCCAAAGGAAGGATCTATTGCAGGATTAGATATTTTTATAAACTGATAACTGTTTGCTCTTAGACATATCTGAGCCTCTTGGTACTCCCCAAATTAGCAGGAAGAACAACAAAAACCATCACACACAAATCACTGTCATAGATGGATGAAATGACGTATTTGCCTTTATAGGCTTATATTAACGCTGTCCTTGTATTTTGATCTTGTGTTTTTGTTTTTTGGAAAGACAAAAAAATACACCACGGGTTGCTAAGCTTTGATTGGACAATCGCTCTCCAGGGAAGGGGTGTTGCCAACAGTCAACTGAAAGCTTTTCAATCCATGGCCTGTCTGTTTATGTGCACATTGTCTAAATAAGTTAAAAAATATGATTCAGATTGGAATGAGAAGAAGTTACTAATATAGTTTTTACCATAAATGTTAATTTGGATCTGAGCCTCCCAACTGTTGTAAAATACTAGTATGAATACTTGCTGTAACTGTTTAGCTGAATGGCTCGGATGCCAATAAGCGTATGTCCTAAAGCCACCAAAGAGTTTGAAAATGTTTAAGAAAGTGGCTATAAACAAATCTGTTTTAAATACGAAATAGAGGGAGCTCAAATGCATTCCTCCTGGCTACTTTTCTGTCAACATGTCATTAGCAGCTCACATGTGTTGCCATCTCTGGTCCTGAAGCTGATTTGGGAAAAGTAATGAAAGGGCCATCTGGTTTGACAGGGCCTCTGACATTAAATGTCTTCTGTTAAAAGACCGCAAGAGTTCCCTTGGAGTACCGACATGGTCACACTCACGTGAACACCACCAACGAAACCTAAACACATGAGTCAATGTGTGAAGTATGCATTGCTGTAAAACGGTGGTGATCATAAAGCCTCAAAGGAACCTTAAAACCTGTGGCGTAAAATGCTGTGAGCGAGGGTTCCTCTTTTTAGGTTTGCTTCACCGGTAATGGATCAAAGTTTTAACAAGACCCAATGGTTCACTCCTCATCTTTTTACAGTTAAATCAAATACTTCAAACTTTAGACAGGAAAAACATCAAGAAAAACATCTTGTATTTTTGGTTTTTTCATTGCGTGCTTCTGGAGCCGAAACACACATTTTCAGTACAACATGAGGACATCTTCCCCCTGTGTGCAAGAACTGTAACAGAAGGTGAAAGTTAGCATCTGCAAGAGACCATTTACTGGGTCTTCCAAAAAAAAAAATGGGCAAACACATGGTTTGAGGGCCATATTTATTAGCTCTGACACGCATATGCTCAAATGCAAACTCATGCATGTGCACACAACTGTCTTCTCTACAAGAAAAAAAGTTATCAGAGACAATCTCTTATGACTGTAATAAAACAAACAGCATGTTACAGATTTAATGAAATAAGCTTTAGGTGTCATCCCCCAAAGACCAATTTGAAAGGTGGTTTCCACAATTTAATAGATTGTTCTCTAAAAAGGCTCATGGGACAGAGACTGGAAGCCGGCCTGTATATTTGTGTGTGTGTGTGTGTGTGTGTGTGTGTGTGTGTGTGTGTGTGTGTGTGTGTGTGTGTGTGTGTTGTGTGTGTGTTTGTGTGTGTTTGTTGTACAGCGAGTTCAGGCGTTTTAGGCTACACAGAGACGATGCAGATCTAGTTTGACGAGGGAGTGTCAGTGTTTTCCTGCATGAGACATCGTGGCAGCATCAACTAATCAAATGTTTTCTTTGGGAAAATGGTGGTAAAAATACCTTAAACCACTAGCTACACTTTCTGTCTCCGCAGGGCCAACATGAAACACAAAGGCAATACACACTTTATCAAAGAAAAGCATCAGTGAAGGGTAGGAGAATAAACACCAATGGTTTGAGTGTTTTTGCCTGACCGTATACACGCTGTGCACACTTCAATCTTTGTTCCTTAAGAGGTCTGACATTGGATTGTATACAACGAAGGCTGCCGCGTTTCTGCAATATTGGGTTTTGTGTCATTTGTTCCGAGTAGAAAAAGATAAAACCATGTTCAGTGTGACAGACTAGCAGAGCTATCCAGGGTTGGCAGGTACCCTCGGTTCTCTCTCTCTCTCTCTCTCTCTCGCCTTGTGCTCCTAGCCAGCTGTGTCTGTCCAGCCATCTGGGATGCATTGGACCCAGAGAGAGGGGGGGGGGGGGTCAGCTGGAAGCTATAAGACCCCTCGAGATCAGCAGATCTGCTCTGTATGTGTTGGACCTGAACTGTCCTGAGCTCTAAACTCATCCACTGTCTAGTACAGGAGTTATGAGGAGGTAAGGAGCAGGGGAGGTGATGAAACGGTTTTGACAACCCGGTCTACTGTAAGCTCACGTTGTGTTGCTGGTTTCCATGGATTGCGCGGATGGAATTTATATTCACGGGTGTAAGACATGAGTTGTGTGTTTGCTTGGAACAACACGGGTCTTAAAAAAAGCATCTTCAAACAAGTCCGTTTTTTGTTGCATTTCTGCTTTGTATTGGTCATGATGAAAGAGAGACAAAGCAGCACACTTGCTGCAAAGGGCCCTGAGTTTAGTGAGCTCAACTTCGAATGGGCTGATTGTTAGATGAAACGTTTTGGGACAACAGATGCGTCGGATCGTTGTACATAAGTAAACTATTTTGTATTTATACTTGTTTATACTTGCTGTTCATAAAGTCAATTGTGGTGTGTAAACTACACTGTTAAGAGCAGCCATTCAACCCTCCTAATTTAATCAGACAGTAGCTCAAGAATACTAGATTATGAAATCAAATATTGGAAAGCAGCCAATGAATGAGTCAAATCCTACTTTTCAGGAGCTTTACTCTTCTCTTTCACCCAAACAGAATCAACATCTGTGGACAGGTTAAACCAGGTGTGGCCTTTCCTTGGCCCATAAAGCCCGGGGGTTAGATTTGTAGCCTAATGCGGGGGGACAGGTGTGTTTATTGGGGGTCGCTGATGCTAATGCTGCGTGACACCTGCAGCCCTACGGTGGTGATGGAGATAGTTGGACATGCCTGCATACTGTAATCCCTTTAAGCTTGACAATACCTGACAAGCATTTTTAAATCTCTGCCCTCTGGCCGATGTTTTACTATAAACACACCTGCCTCAAATGTTTTAACTTTATTATAAATAAATAAAGCGTCTTTTGTACAAAGTTGGAATTTGCATAACAATACAAAAACAAAGAAGGCAACCAGCACCTGCAGTGGCTGAGACATCTGACTTACACCAAATGTGGAAGTAGATGGGGTCATTGGTAAGACATGGCAATGAACATTAAAGTAAATTCAACTGATGTCTATTGGCCATAATTTGATTAGTGTTTTTGGACATAAACAGAAATTGCAAGCCAGCATGTCCCAATGTTAAAATCAAAGATAACAATGAGCTGGAGTTCAAAAAGGCAGTACTCATCTTTAGTGGTTTGAGTTGAGGGCAGTCAGAGTTGTAGTTTCGGACTTTACTATTTTTTTAAAGGAACAACATTCATATTCCCTGCCAGAAATTAGGACCCACCCAGGGATTATAGAGCACAACACAATGATCCTCAAGTATGCAGTCTCCTAACCGGACACATTTAACATCCCCTTCCTTCTACAACACATAAACACACATAGCTGCTTTATGACATTTGATACACATTTATTGCTGTATGAAATGAAATATGTTCTCACAAATCTCAACTCTAAAAAGCTGGTGACTAACACTAGATTCATGTGTGAAATATGACACAGCAATTCCAGGCGAAGGTGTCCCAGTTCAACTCTGTCACCTTTCAAAACAACCGATCAGCGCTATGAATTTACAGCTAGATTAGTGTTTCAGATTCCATCGCTCCCATTGTATTTCCTCTCAAGTCTGGCCAACCAACCAAAATCCTTTTATTCACATACTGCCTCCATATGCTCAATAAACGCCCTGGGCTATTGGTAACATGGGGCTAAAATCAGGCTGTAGAGTGGATACTGTTTGCACATTACAAGAGCAACTCTCTGACATGCTATGTGTTCATGTCCGCTAAAGTAACCATTAACTCATTAGAAGCAGTGAGTGAGAGCACCAGCACATTCTTTCCCAGAAGAAGGAGGAAACTGTTGTGTTTGTTTCTTTTTGGGTGACCCCGTGTTGCTCTGTAACACCCTACATTTCCCAGACTGCTTTGTGCCCCAATCCCAGTTTTCTCGTTCACCCGTAGTCACAGTACATTAATTTGATATGTCATCATTAAATTGCTGTTTTAGTTTTAGTATGCTTTCAAAATAATCAGACATTATTCAAGCAAGATGTTGTCCAGCACTGTGACTCATTGTTTGACTCTAAACAACACAGTGCATATAACACTGGTGACGATGACAAAGAGGAGGCAATGCAATCTCTTTGTATTTTTATAATGTTGCTGAAGTGTCAAGTATTTGTGTGTGTAAGTGTCATAACAAGACCACCCAACAAAGCACCACCAAGAAAGCTTAGGTGAATAAACAGAGGCAAAATAATCGATTTGGACTTAATACAAATACATTTAATTGATAATAAAAGTAGCCACTACATTCTAGCTGTTTCTTATTTTTTGAAAACGGTAATTAACAAAAAGAGGAGTGAAGTTTAATTATTGTTCTGCCATGATAGCATTAAGTACATTAGAGTTCTCCAGCACATACATGTTTGGCTGCAAAATGAAAGAGTCTTTACTGTAATTGGTGAAATATAAATGTGGGCAGGCACTAAAAGTAGTGGGGCTAGTTAAAAAAAGTATTGTATCGATGATTGTGCTTTACAGGGCTATTACTTGCCCCAGTCGGTAGCACACCAGCAATTTTCTAAGCCCTTAAATGTCAACTACTGCCATGAGAGACGCTCGGCTTAAAGCATAGATGCTGTTTTTTTCCTCTTTTGCAAATATGAAAGAATTCACATCGTCATGCAGCATAAGGTTTCCATACACATGTGAGTAAGACAGCTCAGCCACTGGATTAACTCAAATCAAATGATGTTTCCCCTCCTTTACATAAATGCACATCCTCTCAGGAAGCCGACTTTGCATCGTCTTGCTCAAGACACTGTCATCCCCGCAGCTGCAGAGCCACTGTGGGAAACCTTGGAATCCTGGAATTCCAAATGAGTTTCCTTTCCTTCCTTCTTTGTTTTTCTTCTCACCCTCCCCTCCTATGGGTGTCCTATAGGTCAGACAAGTCTTTTGAAACCATAATGTTCAGCACTGCTCTAATATCAAAGTCCCAGGTGGAGCCCCGTCCTGCAGAGGACCGGTTAGACTCACTGTCGCACAGCTCACTGACTCATAAACAACTCGTGACCCATGCAGCTATTCTATTTTTTTGTTTCACCTGCCAGACAATCCTGTCTTCATCAAAGCAATACACATGCAAGGTAACATGTTCTAATTATCCGCTAATGCAGTTTGACAAGTTGGCTTTCCCCACAAACAGAGTTAACCTCTTAAGACACCAAAGCCCCACAATCGTTGTTTTGGACCACCGAGGTCCTGTCGCCAATTTGACCTTTGAGTTAATTGTTGACTGTTAGTTTAGCACCCTCCCCCCCATCCCTTGGGTTTATGCATCCATCTGCATTATGTCTTTCTCAGTCTGATTCCAAGAATTTCTTTCTAGTTTGGACCTTCATTTCGCAGCTTTCTCTTTTCCATCCATGTCTTCTTTTTACATCTTTCTTTAAAGAGGCCTTCAATTGTAACAACTTGATTGACGAACAATTGAATGCCACTCCTCTGTTGTGCTCCCCATAGCTTCTCCAGTTGCTATGGTGTTACAGTGACCCCCCCGGGTCAGCACAGCTTTCTGTCTTCTCTTTTTGAGGGCCGAGGTTAAGCTTATCCATCGAGACTGGGGTCACTGAAATGAGGAAATAATGATGCAGTGTTCGTGCCTCAACATAGCCTTCCGCCAAGTGGAATTCCTAATTATTCGAGCAGGTATTCCCAAGATCTCAATGCGATTAGAAACAGCTTCAGCATGTGAGTTTGAGATGGATGTATGTGTAGATGTGGGAAGATGGAGAGGCTGCAGAGTAATAGTCACTAAAGAAGCATAATGGAGGTCTAACACACAGTAAATCTTGTGTCACAAAGCAGGGAAAGAGCACATTGGCAAGATTATATGAAAAGTATTGGACACACATCTGGTTGGGCTGTAATAAGGTGAGGGTGTGTTCCATTGTTGTGATGTGTTTCAAGGCAACAGTGACATGGATTCAGATCTATTGGCAACAAATAATAGTTACTGAGGTCATCATTCTTTGCTTAGAGCCCCAGTTCACCATTGGTTAATGTGACAGAAATGGCTGATCCCTGTATACTTCTTATAAGGGTGTGATGGCAATGCTGACAGAGTAACTCCCTGTGAGAACGTTACTCTGGCAAATTTCACAATGGGGCTCTGACGAGATCAGAGGTTTAAAAAAGATAGACACTGAACTAGATTGGACCAAAAAGAAAATCGGTCTGTTTAAACTGTGCACAAAAAAAAATCCAGAGCTTTGCCATATCCATTTGAAAGACAAAACAAAGGCCAAGGAAAAACATTAGACATTATGATCTCTGAAATAATGCATTTACTGTAAATCGTAAATAAGTGTGAACATTTAATGCAGTTAAAAAGAAGACCTTGTATTCTTTAAAGGGGACCTATCATGCAAAATGCACTTTTTGATGTATTTTATGTGTCCCCGGTGTGTCAGGGAACTCACGCAGTGTCAGAAAATAAAACCATCTCTCTTTTCCTCCGTGCCCCAAATCTCTAAAAACGGGGGTACAACGGAGCTGATCCAGATTTGCGTCCGATATGACATATCGGCAATGCAGCCCCACAGCACTATCAGAAACGTAGCCATCAGAAACAATGCCCGACTGTTTAGGACGTAATATCGTCGGTGTTTACATTAGCATTGCTAACACTCAGAGCTAGCCTGTACTGGAGAGAGCATGTGTGTGAAGAAGCAGGAAATAAAAAGGAACTCACCTTGTGGTATAACCGGCAAGAGAGAAAGCCTTTGAGCTCCATACTGTTTCAGAAATAATCCTTGATAATCCATGATATGGCGTTTCATCATGGCAGTATCTGCCGGTAGAATCTCCCGGTAGAATCTCCCGCATGAGCAGGCATAAGCTCTGCCCCTCTTTTTTATCAATTTTTTATTTGTTGTAAAGATTTATATCCAAAATCAGAACTTTTGAAACAGGAAGTGAAATAGAGGGATATGAGGCATGGCTAAAATGGGTGATCTGTTTGGTATTTGGAGCAAAACACTTCAGAGACATGTTTTTTATATATTTGTATATATCTGAGACCTATGCTATTGCGTAAAAATAGCATGATAGGTGACCTTTAAAACAAAATTACAGCTTTCTTATGGGATTAGTTTTGTTTCATAAAGATAAAAGGAACACTTTTTCAGAATCAAGCAAAACTAAGAGTTTAAGAAAAAACTGAGTTAAGCAAGATACATTTTATTTCAAAAATAAAACTATAAATTGCAAACAAATCATTTGTGTAATCATGTAAACTATAAGTATTTTTTCTTTGTTCTAACATAGGTTTTTGTTTGCAGTTCTTGTTTCTTCTTTCTCAATGATCAGACTTTTGCTCTCGCTGCAGCTCTTCTCGTTTGCGCTCCCTCATTTTTTGTTTTAGATTCTGACACAAACGTCCCAGGTAGGCGGGACTTTCAGGGGTGTGTCCCCATTGGCTACTTAGTTTTTGAGTGATAGCCCACTACACCACAGATCATACAGTTCAACTCATGCAGCAAACTCTGGAGTCCACTAGGCCACGTTTGTGTTGGTGTCTCCTGGGGAGTTTTCATGAACATATCGGACTTATCTTATGGATTGCTGTGCATTAGACTTGTGTTGTGTAGTTTATACTTTATTCCAACTTTAAATATTTTAATACCTAAACACACTGCTGCTGTAAAATTATTTCCCAATTTGGGATTGATAAAGTGTCTGTCTGTCTATTTATTTATTTTATAGATTAAAAAAACACATCTATTTATTTTCAAGCTAAAGGTGATACACAATATAAACGTTATACTGTTATTTTTTCAAAGACATGTTGCATTTCAAAAGCATATGTTTAGGACAAACAATTAAAGACTGTTTTAATTTAACAAATTCTACAATATAAAAGTGGCAGATTTGCTTTATTAAACAGAGCAGACCTAGACTGTAGAATTTGTTAAATTAAAACAGTCTTTAATTGTTTGTCCTAAACATATGNGAATAGTATGTCGAGTTTTTAATGCTAAATGTATATCATTTTCTCACATGCTTAGAATGAGACATCACAGTTTTTATCCATTGTGTATGAGTAAATGCTTCGGCTCTTCAGACCAACATAGTAAGATGTGGTATGCAACCTAGGTCTGGTCTATTTAATAAAGCAAATCTGCCACNGCATTCATACACAATGGATACAAACTGTGTTGTCTCATTCTATATCCTGTGAGAAAATGATATACATTTAGCATTAAAAACTCAACATACTATTCCTGAGGAAGATCTGAATAATCAACAGATTTGAATGGAATCTCTAACACAGAATAAAGACAAAAGAGTGATTATACAAATTACCTTTATTGAAATTTGAAACAGAAGAAGTCTCAAAGAATGTTTTCAATAAAAGGACATAAAAAAAAGGTGGATAATAATTAAATCTATTAAATGTATATGTAAAGACATTTGGTCAAATGAAATTACACTGAGCCAGTGATAACAGCTACGCCCAGCGTGGAGGAAGATGGTGCAGGTCTTTCTTCATGCCCCCCCCTCCTAGGATCTAATGCTGTCCTCTCATACCTCATTCACACCAACGCAACTCCGTTTCAAGCTCTGTGCTAGAGCTTTTCAGGTTCAGAACCGGTTCTTCGTTTTAGCTCCGGCTGTTTTCACACCGCCCAGAGTCCGACTGGTCCTGCGTCATTGCGTCATCGTTTGCGTCATGACGTAACCATTTGCGTGCCTGCTTCATAAAGCCAAACCACGCGGAAACCCCTCACAGCTCACACTGACAACAACAACGATGGCAGATTGTGCTCCAGCTTCCTCTGTACCTCTTCGGAAGACCAGATTCCCAGTAGGTAGCTGGTCTCTTCAGTGGACCACTGCTGCTTGTTAAGTTTCTCGATCGTTGTGTACAAACTGGATAAAACGCTTTTTCTTGTTGTTCAGGAGTTGATCCCGCCCCTGCCCCCGCCTCGACGTAAGCGTGACGTATGTAGTACTATTGCTCTAGTCGGAAAAAATGTTGGTGCTTGAAACGAACCGGATTCCGGAGCTAAGAGGCTGCTCCGCTGCGGTGTGAACAGGAAAACCCGGTGCTTTTCAAGCTCCAGCTCGGACCTGAAACACCGTTGATGTGAATGAGGTATCAGAGGAAGTGGGAAAACGCACGGGAGAAGACCTCTGGACGCCACGCTGTCTCAATGATCCACACTGTTAATATGAGAGGAAAATAAATGTTTTAGAAAATTAAAACATGAAGTTAACAAATAAAACACAGCTCAGACAGCACAGTCATGGATGGTAGGTTTTCCTACAAAGTTAACTCAGCCTCCATTGATTTTCATATCAAATTAGTGTGTTAATAAAATAAGCTATCATGGCTTATACTTGCATATCTAAACAGAATCATGAAAGCATGTTGGTAGACTCAGGCACACGAGTCCGTTTGAGTGTGTGCGCCGGTGTCTGAACGCTCACTCATTGCTAGCTATATAGCTAACTGTTAGGCGACTTAGCTTGCATTGTTATGGATCTAAAGGTAGCAAAAGCTAACTTTCATAGCACAGCTTTACTTCTCACTTAACACAATAAAGAAACAGACCGTATAGTACATCACAAACAACACAAATGATCAATACTTACATATATTTTCACTTGTAGTATTATATAATAATTGAAATGCTGGTTCTTCTCGGGGTGTTCTGTCCACGCTCAGCTACCGCACCACAGCTGCCTGCACTGAACAATCGCTGGAGGACTGGGCTGTAACTCAAAAACTGAGTAGCCAATGGGGACGCACCTCTGAAAGTCCCGCCCACGTGGGAGGTTTGTGTCAGAATCAGCGCCGTATAGACTGAGAGTTACGTCATCTCCGTTCACTCCAATGGACCACTTTTTTACATCCGCAATATAAATCTTTAAACTTCTTCTTACCTTTAAAAGTCCGTCACGAACGGTCTATTATGCTGCAACTCTACAGCTCTGCTAGCCTTGGCGCTAACTTCCGGGGAACGATTGAGAGGCTCCACGATCCGCCATTGCTGTAAAAAAGTGGTCCATTGGAGTGAACGGAGATGACGTAACTCTCAGTCTATACGGCGCTGATTCTGACACAAACCTCCCACGTGGGCGGGACTTTCAGNAATTAAGAAGGCTTTAAAAATTCGCTTTGCGTGCGGACCAACGGGTTACAAAACTCTGCAGGAATTGCAGATTCCCCTTCCAGGAATAAGGACACTGCAAAGAAGGATGCAATGTGTTAAGTTTGAGCCTGGTGTGTAACAGCTAACATCAATGCCCCTCCACCCGTAACATCATTGCCCCTCCACCTGCCAACACCCAGCCAGAGGAGCGCAAACAACAAAAACCTTGGTGGCTCTCTACTCATGTTGTTACAGTTGTCTTGGTTACAGCTCTCAAGTTTTTTTTGTTTGCCATTTCCACATCTTTAGAAAATATGAAATAAATGAAGTGAAATCAACCTCTTCTCTGGAGAACAAACTTTGATTTCTCTGTCTTGTGAGTTTGCAGTCTTGCAGTTTTGCTCCTCCACCTGTAACATCACTGCCCCTCCACCTGCCATACAGTAGGTTACTAACAAGATTACTTATATAATACAGTGATAGAATACATGTTTAGTATACTTACTTATATAAAACAGTAGTATTAAACTTACCTTGTGTTTTCACTCTCACTTAAGTCCCTCTCCCTTTGCCATCAATCCAAAATCAGCTGAGCTGCAACATTATACAGACAGGTAATAATCAACATAATCACAAGGACACAATATGGCTCTGCTAAAAACACTCACTCTTACACGCACCAAAGTTATATTTATCTAATATTTAACTCCCTCCACCTCCGTTTAGAAGCCCCTCTTCTCTAATTCAACAACGTTGGACGAAATGACATTAAGAGAACGGAATTTACAATTAAAAGGCTGTTCAACGTGTGTTGCTAACTTAAGGTGACCAGATTTTCAAAATTAAAACCGGGGACATTTTGAGTTTTGCGGTCAATGTATCATTAACATATCCAATT
>NW_011352458.1:66084-77118 GCF_000735185.1 Notothenia coriiceps
AACAGTCAGACACCAAAATAAAAACACCAACAAACACAAAAAAAAAAAAAAATAAGAAGAAAGAACCAAAAACAACAAAAAAAAAAAAGCCTTAATTCCGAAAAAATAATACATTGAAGTCAATGGAGAGAGAAAACTGTATCTTTTGAAGTCCCGTTTGAATTGTGTCCTCTGAATTAACACAATATGTTCTATATGTTCTATGTCAATCTTAAAAAATAATTTCCATGTCAAAAAATTCAAAGTTTGTCTTAAAGCTGTTGAAATATAAGACTATGAAAAATACGCAACTAGAAAGACTACAAATCCCAGAGTTGCGTAAGTGCTGTCATAACTGATGTATTCCCTCCAGATAGCTAAAAATACGTTTACTTACTGTACTTACTTACTTTAACAAGATGCCTGTGTGCTTTGTACCAGGTTGTTATCATACCAGTAATAGTACCTCTTTCTCGTTCTCAACTAAAACAAAACACGAGAGTGTACCTTGTTAGCTAATGTTAGCTAGCTGACATTAACGTTACACATTACACTCGTGTTACTCACCGAAACCTTGTAAAGCCGGTCCCGCATGCTGGCTCTTACGGAACCGACTAACTCCCATTTTTCGTATGTACAGCTCTCAACATGCCCAGACTTGTAGTGATTTTCACGTCTTTTAATACTTTTCGCCTCATTCTGAAAGAAAGAGGTGAAATGTACCAACGTGACGGCCATCTTGGTTTTGGTGACGTGTGCAAAACCCGAGTTGTAGTTCATTGAGCGCTTCACACAAAGAAATGTGTAACTTCACAGTTTTACGACGCATTTTAATTTTTTTGACTTGCAAAATTATCTTTTAAATTGACAAACATCATATGTGTAATTCGTGGCACAATTCAAACGGGATCGAAAGATAATCTTTCTCTCCCCATTGACTTCAATACATTATTTTTCCGATATAAGGTCCCATGGAGGTCCACCGGAAGGGGAGGGACTTCGCCACTCTATTGAATCTGGAGGTGGAGCTGTTTGCAGATTATCATGACTTTAAATTTTATTCACTTTTTAATGTATGTGATTTGAATTTGATCAAAGGACAATACAATACTAGCTAGAAATAACTACAAAGTTAAAGTAAAGCAAAAATGCTCACAACAATTCCTATGTTACAATAAATAGAGTACAAGTAGTTTGTAACTTCCACCATTGCTTTTTAATGTTAATAATATACAGCAAACAAAAGTGTGAACCCGAGGCAATGAGGACAGCTGGGGTTTTGTTCCTAAGGAAACAGCCTGCGTGGACCAAGTTGGCATGCTTTGCCCCTTCACATTCCCCTGCTGCATGGGATTAAATCTCTGCACATTTAACAGGGATGCTTTCTTTTCTTTTGAAAGTCTTGTATGCTTTTCTGTGTACTTTTTGCCAGATTAAACATATTCAGGATATCTGAAAGATGTTAAGAGGCATATTTGTTTATGCTTGTAGGTATCAGTGAAAAAAAGGAGAATTAAAGATGGAAATACAAAACATTTTAAATAAATCAAATCCATTCCATTCAGGCACTCGTTTTGTCTGCGGAGGGGGACTGGAGAGTGAGACCAGCTTCCAACAAACTAAATGCTCACCACCAGAGGCTGGTTAGCAGAGGTCTGGACAAGTCCACTTGGTTCCGTGAATAATGCTGGAGTCAGCTCCACAGCTGAGATAGCTGCAATCATTCAGCACCTCCGGACTTAAACAGACTACATTGCGAATGGAGTCCTTATGGGAGTAATTGTGAGCGAACAATCAATGTGATCACCATCATTTGTGTTCAGGCCACAATAAAACACTCTGCCATGAGCTGCCACGGTGTTGAACAGCAGAAAACACAGATTACACAACAATGTATAAAATAAGCAAAAACAAGGTACAGTTTATTGTAACAATATTTCCAAAGGATGATCCAGAGGTCTTCATAGGAAATTGTGGAGTTTTTTGTTGAAATAAAGTGGAAACAAATCATTCCATTCCCTCTTAGTTTAACTGTGAGCTTAAATCAGTTAAAGAGCAGAAATATTAAGAGTGCCTTATGCTCGCCAGCCACTGCAGAGACTTAAGTTCGGTTTGAGGGCAGTGTTGCTGTTGTTTTGGGTCTATAATCAAACAACTTTTTACTGCACAATCTGGAAAGGATACTGCACCATCTAAGTGAAGAACTGTTCTTAAATACATGACCAATAAAGTATTTACAGATCAAAAAGCTAATTTAAACACAATGTTTGAGGCAGGGGGGTATTATCATACAGAAGAGAAATTAGTAAGATCAATTAAGGAAATATGGCTTTGTAAAATATATTGTGTATTTTTGTATTTATTTGGTCATCCATGCTTTTGTTCCAGAAACTTCATACCTCTATTATTATCTAGGGGGCATATGGCGTTCAAACAGCCGGTGAACTGGGAGGAGAGAGATGCCTTTCATTACAACTTCAAAGAGTGTGTATCATTCCCCAACCTGAGCGCTTCACTGAGCCACTTGGTGCGTTGCATGCCTTATTAGATGAATTCAGCTAATCCAACTGTAACCAATTGTGCGTTATTGTTCACGCTTATTACTCCGTCAGAAGAGGTTGATCTCCTCTGAGTTTGCTTAAGACTCACGTCCAGAAGTCAGAGGTCGCACTCAACCAGCGTTGAATCTTATGGCTCAAATACCCACCAATCACCCTCCGTTCACTCAGCAGCTTGACCCATATTCTCTATAACCATACAGCCTGGGAAATTAATCTGCAATAACGGGAAAACGGGGTTGTCATTGGAGATTTGAGTTAATACGCATACATCCGCTCCCTGCTGTGGCCCTATGACCTGTGCATGTGCCCCCGTCACTTGGGAGCACAGGTATGCAGGGAATGCCAATGCAACAGACTCAGGCAAACGTTGGAGAGGGCTGCAAGCGAGAGGATCGCAGTTTAGGGGGTGAGGAGGACCGCACTTCACGGCCAGATGAATGTTTGTTCAGCCTGGGATCATTTATGAAAGGACCCCAAGCTAGGGGAGATGGTTATGCCTCTATTATCTATATCTCTGACTGGATAAGCCTTGCTTCTTCAGGCTACGAGATTCAAAGAAAGTTCAGAGCAATAATATAGAAGAATTTAGTCCAGTGTTTTACCCCCTGTGATGCAGCATCAGCCTCCAGCTATCTCTTTCTACCGTCTGTCTTCAACCCTGATTTGCCTTGTCTCAATCACAAGACTAAATGAGAGAGCTCGGCATTTCACACATCATAATCTCATTTCAGAGCCTCTGGCACAGGTTCAGAACAGAGGAGAAGCATAGCAGGATTTGAAAGCTGGAGGTCCAATCAGTGTGTGGGTGTGTGGGGGTGTGTGTGTGTGTGTGTGTGTGTGTGTGTGTGTGTGTGTGTGTGTGTGTGTGTGTGTGTGTGTGTGTGTGTGTGTGTGTGTGTGTGTGTGTGTGTGTGTTAGGGCCTGTGTGTGTGTGTGTGTGTGTGTTCGAGAGAGAGAGTGTGTGTGTGTGTGTGTGTGTGTGTGTGTGTGTGTGTGTGTGTGTGTGTGTGTGTGTGTGTGTGTGTGTGTGTGTGCGTGCGTGCGTGCGTGCGTGCGTGCGTGCGTGCGTGCGTGCGTGCGTGCGTGCGTGTGTGTGTGTGTGTGTGTGTTAGGGCCCTCTTTGAGGCATTAGGATATTTGAGTTTTGTTGAACGACAATATAGAGAAGCCTTCAAACCATGAGCGTTTGTGTACATGTGCAGCGTCCAATGCACAGGAGTCAATGCAGGAAGTAGTAATGCTCTTTATATTGCAAAGTGTAAATAAAGTATTGCCTAAGCATTAACCATATCATTGTTGCAATGCGCTACCATTGTACAAAGCCAAACATTTAGAAAAGTTCAGCATTAGACGTATTAAAAAAGGTTGTCATTAATACTGGACTGCATTACTGTGGGAGTATGTGATTTTGTTTTTGTGTAGTTGACCCTAGTGCATGATAACTGGAGGATTAGTCATTGAGTTGGCTAGTTTGGACAGTAGAGAGGCACATAGGGAGTTTAATAGCTAACATGCAACTCTATATTGGCAACGGAATTAACCAACAGCAAGAACTGTTATTGGAAAATTTGAGAGCGAAGACAGCATGTTGAGGCTTGATAATGACTTCTAGCAGCACACCAAAATCTTCTCAACTGCAGACCTTTTGCTTGTGATTCTTACTTGTTTGCCTGTAAATGTTAACCGGCAAGTTTCCATAGTAAGAAGTGAGGCAGGATAAACCCTGTCCCTCTTTATGAAAGAATCCAAAGTTCTAATTATCCATGTGTGTCAACTGTGGTGGTTGTCCATGTACCTGATTGGGGTTTTTTAGACAAAAAACAAAACACACAATATTTCTTATAAAAATGTAAAGTCACATAAAACAATAGGTGTAGAGGGCCACAATATCAAATATTTGTATTTGTTTATAATTGTAGTGATGATGTGGGAAACTCAACGCTGAGATATTAGTTATCAATTTCGACCAGACTGGACCACTGAAGGCTGTAAAACTCAACCTTCATTTAAAACCAAATGGCCCCTTTGATGAACCTTCATTTAAAACCAAATGGCCCCTTTGATGTTTGTAAAGTACTCTAGAAACAGACACACTACGGTCAACCCCTATACATGTAGATCTGAAAAAAAATAAGAATAATTAGCCAAGAAATTGTAAAACATTTGGTTCCAATCTGTGACTGTGATTTATTTTTCCTCATTAACTTATTCTGCTTTCATATTTACCATGAACTTCCTGCTGCCATTCTTGACGAATGTTTTTAATGACCCAACAAAGGTTATACATGCCTTTATAATGCACAGAGCACATACCAAACACAACAGCTGCTGTCAGTGCCTCTTCTCTACATACCATGTGCACTGCACTTAAAAGTATGCGTGTGTGCACGTACATAACTTTCAGAGGAGCCTCGAAGTCTCACACTTGGCTGATGCAAACGTACTGTTGTCATAATACAGTAAGGAATGTAATCATATGTGATAGGTGGATCAGTGTCAATAAATCAATAATGAAGCGTACAGTTGAAGCATGGGAGCTGGAGCATATTGGTTTAAAGGAGAGCCACAGTATAGGCCTTGAGAGGGTTAAACAGACTCTTTTGTCTGGCAGTGTAATCCTTCATATGACACAGTATCATCCAAACAAATCTCACATTTTAATAAAGACAGGAATTCCTCTCCAGACTGAGAGAGGACCAAGCCCGGATTGGGTGTGATGCTGGAGGGAATGCATATTGCAAATGTATTGCCATAATTGTCTCCGCGTTCATGTTGTTCCCCATTTAGTCTGTCCATGCACTCACACCACGAGCAACTTAATCAAATGTGCATTCATTTCCGACAAAGGGATGACGGAAGTGTGTGGATTTGGCTTCAACAGTATTCCTCATTAATAGGATCACATTTCATAGACAGTTATGCAGCTGGCAAGTGTGAGGATGAAACAGTATAACGGAGCTTGTGAAACTAACAATGACTTGTAAAAAAGGGCAGACAATCTATGAAGATTATGCCAGAATTGAAAACACCAAAGAAGCTGAAATAATTAAGCCTGTTCACAACTTTGATATAACATTGCAAAACAGCATGACCATTTGGACCACTGACAATTAACCAAAACAGAGCAACCCATCAACGAACGTCCTTGCAGTGTGAATGTGATAACTCCATGATCCCATGACCTTGTCCTTGACCTCAAACAAGATCCCATGACCCTAAGCCCCCCATCTACGTAGTCCACAAAATACCTTCATGCCTATTACGTGGACTTGAGCTTTTCACTACAGGCATGCAGTGCTAATGAACTTCATTTCAGGTTAATTCCAATCCACTGTTTCTCCTCATCAGCAGGTTTTAAATACAAAGCATGGCAGCTTTTAAAAGGTAAGATTTAAGTAAGTCATTCCTAACTCGGATTCCAGATCTTTTCGCAGACACACACGTGTGATAATCGCGACAGAGTGTTTTGCTTGTTTGGTTGATCATGTCCCTGGTGGCTTTGAGAAGAGTTCCTTTGACTTCCCTGGAGATGATTTGTTTTAATGAAACAAAAGAATCATCATCCCCCCAGAGCAGTATGGATTGAGCCCCTCATCCAGGCATCTGTAAGACTAACAAATCCCTGCTCTTTACAGGACAGGATATGAAGGATATCTGCCACAGCAATCACAGACCATGTGCCAGTCAAACACGTGTGTGTGTGTGTGTGTGTGTGTGTGTGTGTGTGTGTGTGTGTGTGTGTGTGTGTGTGTGTGTGTGTGTGTGTGTGAGAAAGGGTGAGAGAGTGCATGCATGCACATGTAAGTACGTTTGTGTGGTTTGAATGATGAAACACTGATGTGCCGATCTACAGACAGCCATGTGATTTATCAGGCTATTGGTTATTAGGGTAAGAATTTGTGCATTGGTGACCCCATATAGCTAACTTAAGGCAGACTGTGTCCACTTAGCACTGCAGCACCAATATTGAAACTCAGGCATGACTACAACCAAAGCAATTCCAAATTGGAGCAGTCAGGAATCCTGTCAGATTAGCCCTCAATCCCCCTAAAGCATGAAGGCGTCGCCATTGCGTCCCAAAGGGAAAAAAGGTCTCATTGCTTTGTATGGTATGTATACATTTGATGTGGCCCCACCGTGCTCACGTCCCAGCCACAAAACCCCTGACTTATAAAATGTTGAGATCTTTTCTTCTCCATTTTAAAACACAAACAAACACAGTTACAATAAGCTCCCATGTCCTTGCTGGAGACTGAGGTCTCTGCGGGGCGTGAGAAATAATTGTGTGAAAAGCTGGACTCCATTTTGGTTGGGTGCGATAGCCACTGATTTGCAAATTATTCCATTGCTTTTATGGGACTGACAGGGCTGCCAAAAGAGAGAAGAAAGATTAAAACCCTGCCTTCCAAATTTAAGGAAAGAGAAAAAGGAAACAACGTGCACACAAAGATAAAACCAAGCATAAGTAATCTCAATAATAAAGGAGAACATTAAAAACGAACTTGAGCTGTTTCTGTAAATCAATGAATTGACCATTATTTATTACAGTGCAAACTTAAACAGCTGCTGAGAGCTGTGTGAAATGGTGTTTTTGTAGTAAATTCATCCACAAGCAAAAGAGAAAAAACATGTTTTACCGAATCAGAAATGTCAGCTGATTAATCAAAGAGTCTATATAATTAAAGTACATTACAGTTAAATTAGTACTTTGACTATTTATTACCGCAAACAACTAGGATTTCTTTTTTGCAATATGAGGTCTGGATATATTTTCAAAAGAATGGTCTTGAAGTGACACTGTAACTTTTGCAAAACAGCCCCCACTGTGCCCAAAAGCAAAGATTATAGGTAAATTGTAAATGCTACGTAGTGCAACAATAGCACATAGATATCAAACGAGTCAAAGTCAGTGAACTGACTCAGTATTGCAGTTAAAGAGCCATATCTGCAAAGTGTTTGCCAACATTTGCTGCTATAAGCTGTTGGTCATTGCAGGACGATAATGATGCAACTGCAACACTTCAATTAAGTTTTGAACTCAGTAAAAGTGTATTTTATTGCTTATGAATTCAACTTTTCATTTGAGGGAATTCTCTTTTAAAATGTATATGTCTCATATCGACAGGTTACAATTGTGATTTAGGCGTATCAATATAACACTATAGAATCAGTAGAACCCAGGTGTTCACCCCACAGATTGTGGAGTGACAGCCCCAACCAATCTTCTGTGTAAAAACAGCACCTTCCTCTCTCCTCTCAGACCATTAAATGCAACCAGATCACTGCACGTGTTTCCGTCTCAGCACGGGTCTTTGTTTATCTACCCATGAATCCGGGCAGCCCTCGTGTTGGGGGTGCAGGAAGGGATGCAGACTGGAAGCTGTGAGAGTAGAATATGATTAGCCATAAAGCAGATCTTCCCCCTGCATCGCTGTATATAAAACTCAACATATGGCCAGGGACGTCTTTACTGTAGAGCCAGCTGCATTGGACTGAGTGAGCTCTCAGATCAAATGTTTACTTTGGACTGGACGTCTTCCCTTAAGAAACTACGAGAACAAGACTCCCCGATTCTGAACAGAGAGGTGGATACCCCTGTCAGGTTCTGACACCCCACCTGGCAAAACAGAATAAATAGTTTTAGTGTGTGCTCAGAGAACACATTATCACATGTACAAAATCACACAATACACACACATTTGTCAAGGCAAAAGAATGTCTCCATTGCTGAAATGATTTCAGTTTCAACAGGAAACGTTACATATTTCTGTACAAATACTATTTCTTAGCAGATGGATTGACTAATATATTCTAGAAAAACATGTTGATGTTGGGAGCAAAATCGTGTCCTGATGTTCCTGTACTCATTCCAATATTAAATGTTTATCCTGTTATCTCCAAAATCATTGGCATGTCCAAAGTAGTAGTCCTCCGACTCCATTAGTTAGGACACTCCATTCGTTAACATGCAGGCGTCCTGTGGGCAGTCAGCGTCTGACTTTCATTAGCCAGCTGTGGTTCAGTGGTAATGTGGATAAGGAGCAGAGAGCAGAAACATGGAGTCGGTACAGTTCAGGTCCAGGGCTAATGTCTGTTTACTGGCCAGACATCATGGGTTGGAGGGGTAAACATCCATCAGCAGACAAAGCCACATTATAGAAAGAATGTGACATGGGGAGGTTAGAGGAGGAAAGAGAAAGAGTGACAAGTGTTTGTGGAAACATCTCAGTGATATTCTTTCTGTGTTTGCTTCAGAGAGAGGGAGCTGTGTTTGTGGTAGAATATTCTCTGTTGCAGCTTGACGTGACATCATGGCAGTTTCTGCTTCAGCTTCTTCTGCTTCTGCTCCATCAAACCTTTCCTAAGTCAGCTTCAAGACCCAACCCACTCATCAGAGACCCAGCGCACACACAACTACAGCCTATCTGCCTTTAGGCCACATATCTCAGATCCAGAGCCATTATCTCTTCCTCACTGTTCCATTAACTTCTTGGAATGAACTCAAACCACCATGGTCATATCTGCATAGAAGCTTTTACCAAATTTCCGAACTTACTGGCCAAATGTCCCGTTCCTCCTAACATCTAATGTCTTCCCATGAATGTGTTGCCAGGTCTTTGGCTTTATATCAAACGTTCACTGTGTGCATCACATGGCTGCGTTTATTGCCTGTGGTTTAACATCCATAGAGAAATAGCCTCCCGTGAGCCAAACACGTGGCCACCTGGCTCCAGAAAGCCTGGCCACAACATGGAGGCGGACGCATATGCGCTCACACACACTGACAGGAGCCTGTCCAATTAGATGCTCTTAATTGCAGTGGTGACAGCAGCAGGATAGGACAGGAGACAGCTAGTGCTCAGATTAGGGACAATCAGCTGAGCTGTGTCTGGGATTGTGGCCAACAGAACTGAGGGAGTGAGAGCTATAGAGCTTCAGGGAAAGAAAATGTTGAGTTGTTTATTTACTTTAAGACATTCGTTGCTAAGAAAAAATATGAGCTTATTATAGTACAGAATGGAGAAGGGACAGCAAACTAGAAAATGCTGATAACAGATCGGATCCAACTCCCTGCTCTGCGGCTCTGGATGATTGGCCCATAATTCAACTTGAAGCTGGACAACGAAAAGCAAAGGGATGGAGGAAGTGGAATACGGTAGGGAAGAGTGGGAAATGGTACAAAGAGGAGATGGGCAGGGGAAGATTTAGTGTTGCATTAAAGAGATGCGGGAATAAAACAGGTAACATGGGGATTTTCCTGCAGCTTTTTAAAAGCTCTGTGTCGCAAAAACATATCCTGCGCCTTTCAGAATGAGCTATAGCACGATGCATGAGGGAGGACTATACACACCTGCACTTCCCTTTGAGAGGAGGGGGAGTTGTGAAGAAGTCAAAGGAAAAACACGCGACAGCAGACGGCTTAATCAAAACTGGAGTATCGTCCAACAGATGTATGAGTTTTTCAAATATTCAGTTTACTGATTATCTTCCAAGGTCAAGAAAGTGGACATTCATTCACTCTTATTTTCTGTTTCCTTCTAAGATAAATCTGAAGCTTTGCCTGTCCAAAAGGGAATGTAATAAAATGACTATTTTCCACAAGAAATCAAAAAATAACCAGCACAAGCCAAGGCAAAGCAGCCTTCTATTAAACTTCAGAGCAGCGGTTCTCAAAATTGGAATCAGGGCAGCCACAATGGGACGCAAGACAAGTTTGAGCAAAGAGAAAAGCAAAAACCAAAGAATCTCAATGTCTTTTGTTCTTGGTTACTGAATCACATATATGGCCTTTATTACATTACTTCCATTCACTTTGAGAAAAGGCATTTGAGAATCTATTTTTGGAAGTCACTGTGTAATAAATGTTCAATGTGCTGAAATGGTATAACGTGTGTAGGTTTAGGGTCGGAGAAAAGGGCAAAAAACTAAGAAAAAGTCTCTATATTTGAGTGTGTTAGAAAGGTCTGAATAATACATAAGAATCTCTGAATTATTCACCAAGTGGATGGTGTTGGTGTGAGTGGTTGAAAATGGATAGAAAGCAGAAAAAGAACAGAAGAAAGCAGTAGGGACTTTAATACCCAGTTGGAAACAGTGAGTGATGAATCTTTTCATGCTCCTCAAAGCGCCATCTGAAAGGTCCGGTCTGCTCAGGGTTTCCCTCCTGCCCTTCCTCTCCACCCTGTTACCATTCAGCTGATTCTCCCCTGGGTGTGGGGCTACCAGGAGGGGTCTGCTTTCACCTCAAAACCCTCACACACAGAGAGCAAGAAAAATAAGTGTAGGAAGAGAAGTGAGCGATAGCGAGAGGTTGTATGTTGTATGTGTACTTGGGGTGCTGCGGTAACTCCTTTCTGCTGTGACAAGGTCTGCCAGAGTTCACACTCTGAGTGCCACAGCCAAAGACACACACACACACACACACACACACACACACACACACACACACACACACACACACACACACACACACACACACACACACACACACACA
>NW_011352458.1:77432-81562 GCF_000735185.1 Notothenia coriiceps
CAAATTGGCATCTATGTGCGGACTCAATGAAGGTCACAAAGTCACACAAGTGTGTGTGTGTGTGTGTGTGTGTGTGTGTGTGTGTGTGTGTGTGTGTGCTAATCACAGCATGTTACTTGTTTCACCTCTACAGACTTAGTTAGTTAAGACATTTTATTGGCCAGCTGTGGTGCCATCATGCTGTACATGATCAGAAAGCCCGACCCTGACAGACATGCCTGCTGACCAGACCTCAAAAGGTCTACCGCCTTGTTTTTAGGTCCTGCCTTTAATCACTTTAGCAGATCACTATAACAGAACTTATTGTTCACACACTCTCTTTCTTCCCTGGTGTGTATGATATTTCGAGGAGGGATTTTTAACCTTGTCCATCCCCACTTTACGAACCCACCCCCTCCATGCGCCCACGTCCATATGTCTGGGCACCAGAGCTAGAAATGTATGCACCCCACACCACGCACTCATGTACACGTGCCTCACTCACATTTGGGTCATGCGAGTCAGACATGTGAAGCCCTGCTGCTGCAGCCTGGTCATCAACACTTATGGAGGAAATGTCCAAGACCGGAAGGTGAGAGGAAGTAGCAGCAGGGAACAGAATTCATATCACAGATGCACATCTATTCATGCCTTTATATAGAGAAAGTCATTTAACTGGACACATTTTCAATATCAGACTAGTTTGAATTATTCACTTCACAACTACACCACACTGGCAAATGTCTGTAATTATGCTTTTTCCCAATGCACTTTTTTTTTTTAAAGGGTAAAAAGAAGTCAGAGAGTAAACACTCTCCATTTGTGTACCAACTTTTTTCCCCACATGTAATCTATGGACACGGGCCAATACCAAAAAGCTTATTTTTTGACAAATGATTCATCATAATTATGCATCTCGCCATGTGAAAAAAACAGACTTCACCTCGACATGGGTGAAAGATAGGCAGCAGCCAGAGAAATGCAACCAGTAAACTGAACGCGAGAAACAACGACCAGAAATCTAATCTTTGTCCAAAGTAGTGTTTGGGGAATTGCAGTGAGACAGGTCGTTGCAACAAAAGCAGAGAAATAGTACTAAATCTCTGGGGGACGATAATCCTGAACATTTCTAAATGTTTACTGCGGCTAATTTATCCTTTTACTGCAGATGCTTGCTTGAACAGGAACAACTGTGTCCATTAATAATGAAGTAAGTCCAAACACACATGATCGAACACCTGATTGTTCAATAATGAATAGCAAGAAAGTCAGCAAAGAAGTCACCAAAATCCATCTCCCTTGCTTTTGTGTTGGGGGAGGTGGGCGGCTGAGTGCTGGGAGAGAAACAGAGGGGCCTGTGTTTACACTGGCAGGGTGCGCGGCTTGTGAAGCCCCATGGAAATGACCAGCTCAGATCTAATGGAGAGAAAGCTCCACCATGACTGACAGGGCCTGCCTGCCTTTGAGGTTCTTCACAATCAACTCAGTCCATTTCCCAGAGTTCTTCACTCCCCAGGGGGCGGCCATACCAAACGAAACAAGTAAGAGAGATTAAAATGAAAATGTTTGCCATACCAGGATCATGGCAGGAGAGCGTATACCGGGGGTAAAAGAGTGCATGCAGCACAAAAACACTAAGTGAGTTGTCCGCTGACTGTACGGTGTAATTTCAGCTCTAATGGAGGGGCTTGAACGCCAACGAGGTCCCAACAGTGTAATTTCAGAGACTGTCTTCATTGACAATGTACAGTACTTAATCCCAAGTGAGGAACTTGAATCTACAAATAATTGGTGTACATTTCCTTCCATGTTGTGCTGAGATGGTTTCCACCATGTGTTCCAAGCCATTTTCTCTACCTAATTGCATTCAAAAGGAAAATAATAACCAGTGCAGGACCCTCGTGGTCTCAGAGTGGACCACAACTAGAGAACTAATCTTCTTTTAAAATGTGGGTAAATTATTAAAAGGGGGTCGTTTTCAAAAGAAAGCCTAGCATTAACATCCATTTTACAATACCAGCTGTCTTCTGGGAACAGAAGGGATTTCTTGCGTTGCCATTTGGGTGACCATCAACAGGCTTACTCTATTGATTCACAGAATTACATTAGAAGGCTTTAGTCCTTTTCACAGCAGCTTTGTGGTTTTTGATAAGTTCACAGAGTCGGGAAATGGAGAGCAAAAACGTTCAGGAAGGTCAATGAAGAACTTAACAAGGGAAAGGATTGATGGGCCAACAAGCCAACAAAAGGCCTGTCCTATCCATTACTGCCAAGCAGGGACACACACATTCACACACAGCTAATATGTTGCTTCTAATGACATCATCCACTTGTTGCATGTGCTGCTCACACTTATCCTCCACCTGTTATTCCTCACAAATCAACTTGTTGGAGTCAGTGAGCTTAAAGAGGATTTCCAGTATAGACAGTCAAGCTGTGCGCAGAACACACTGCCAAATCATAAGAGAGCTTAATTCTCCCAAGCACCGGAAACAACTGCTTCTCAATGTGTGAATGCGTGTCTGTATTTACAATGAAGATCCTTAGGAAGATACATGACGTTTTTGAATGTTCGTAAAAAGCCCATGATCGCCATCTAGTGGAGGTGAGAAAGATGACTCCTGACATGTAAAATGAAAGTATTTCAAGAGTTGTAAGTCACATGCAGCAGGACAGGTCTTAATTGTATCAAATGTATTTTTATTCAAGGGAATCTGGATCCAATAAATCACAGAACAGCGCTGAAGAGAATTGCTCAATTGGGGTCTACAGTATGTGTTTAACATTACAAACCACAATTGCCTTTTTCTAAACATTGTGCCACCAAAATTATTTATTGTAAGCATTATTTATTTTGAATACAACAGGTATAAAAGTACTACAGTCACACTCCTATGCTTTATTTCTCTTCTCACAAAATCCTGCTTATTTAGAATTGTTATATGGTCTGGTGAAGTTATTGTTACACTTATTGTTTTCCATTACTGATGAAGAGAACAGCACTGTGTATGATACTCTTTTTAATTCATAGCAAAGCCATTAATAAACAATTTCACTAAAATGAGGTATGGAAAATAAAACGAGATTATTGAATTTGACACAAAATGGTAATTAGAGTTTTAAGACTGGCATGGTAACTTGCTGAGCTGAGAAAAATCCACCACCAGAGGGCACCAATAATATTTAGTATAGTTCAGCTCTGCCATTATTGACAGTTTGCTTTCTTCATAACAGTATAAAACGTGCTGGATATATAAGAAGGTGTTTTACAGCTCACATGGAACACCTTCAACACACACTGTCAGGGAACTACTGGTGTTACTGAAAAGAATGAGTGGTCGTTGTTTAAGGTTGTTTTGAGTTTCCTGAAGCCTTGTGAGAACCTTTGGATCAGAGGTTCAATACCAAGCATCAGTGCTTTCCTTCAGTGTCAGTCTATTTCAGTCCTGTTACCAGCTTATGGTTTCAGCATGTACACTGAATCCACAATACGCTCTCAGTCCACTGTAACACCTTCAGGCAGCTCCACCACCACAGGGGCGTAGTCGTCCAAATCTGCATCAAAGTCCCAGCGAAACTTCTTGGTCAGATGAGCTTTGAACTTCTCTGCTCTCTTCCGCAGCGTGCCGTCTACACCGGGTCCACTGGCAAACTGGAAAAGGTCCTTGAAGAAAATGAGCCAAACAATGTAATAATTTGTAATTGTAAAACGTAAACATCCTTGATAATAATACAAATAATTATTTATGCAACTCCTTAAGATTCTATTTTCAGGGTCTCTTAAATCCTGTAGAAGATAAGATTACTGTTGTGGTGAATGTGAGCGTTCAGGAGAGGTAGAATCAGGTACAATACTAGGACTTGACTTGTTTCAAACTTGACTAATTTCTAGGGCTGTCCCGAATACAATTTTTCGGGCTCCGGATATTCGGTATTAATCAGCAGCGAATATTCGGTGCGGAGAGATTCATATTTTTTTTTTTATACAATCTTTTCAAAAAAAATTTTTTTTCCAAAAAGGTTTCATAACACGCTCCGAATCCGAGACACCTGACAACACGCTGTTAAGCAGAAGCGCAGAAAGAGCATACTATTACGATTTATATTTATTTATTGTCTCAGTACTCGTAAACATTAAAACTAAATGTGTC
>NW_011352458.1:81602-101381 GCF_000735185.1 Notothenia coriiceps
TGTAACACTTGTTACCGATACAGTAAACAGTATTTAAATAAATAAAGAACGAAAAATAAATGAACAAACTGTATGCCAATAATTGCCTTAGCCCCAGATGTTCCTATTATTTTCACTATTCGGATAAAATTGAAAAACTAATATAAAAAAACATTTCGGTTGCTTGCTTGCAACTATTTTCCAAGCAAAGTAAGTGCACGTTTTTATCATGTGTAACGTTACTGTTTAAACGGCGGATAAAGCAGCTTCATCATGGCAACTTGACAACAGCTAAGCTAAGCTAGGCTACTACTTACAGCATCCAGGTGACTTTTCAGAGTTGTTGTGCCACCGTGGTAGGCCAGTTTCTTATCGCATATTTGGCACATATTCTTCTTACCGTCGTCCAATTTAAAATGGTCCCACACAGCTGAAGTCTTCAGCATTTTGTGGGTGAAACGAGGTGAAGCGAGGTGAAGCGTGCCGTTTGCGTTCGTGACTGTGAGTGAACACGATGTCAGGAGCACAGGCTGAGATTGTATATATTTCCGCATTTTAACATTGCAATTCAAAAGTAGAAATATAGTATAAGAATATGGCAATTCGCCTTTATTAATAGCATACATTTAGAAAAATAAAATAAAAAATTTGAAAAATAAAATAAAAAAACGAATATCCGAATAATGAAATTGAAGCCCGAATAGTTGGCCAACTAACGAATATTCGGGTAAGCCCTACTAATTTCACAATTGCACAGCGATTAAGCTTATTGTGTGTCTAAAAACAAGATCATGATTTAACTTTTTTCTCATGAGATGTGACAGTCAAAATTTGTTTAGCGACTATATTTTAATGTATTTCAATCAAGTTGTCCTTTAGACCACTACAAGTTCAGAACAAATCAGTTGCCCAAGCATCCTGATAAAGCCTTACACTGACACTACATATTTCTATGTATATGTACTTGAGACCATGTTCATACCAGCATGCATGTAATCATTGTTTGCATCCTCTACCTGCAATGTGGAGGTGAGGAAGTTGCTCTGAGACACGATGTCAACAAAGAAGTCCGGCGGGATCTCTCCTAGCTGGTGGTAAAGCACGCCGATGAGCCCCAGGTAGAGCTCCTTACGTTTTCGCATCGCCTCCTCTGATCGACACAGCAGGGACAGGAGACTCTTCCAGTGCTCAAAGCACTCGTATACATTTCCAATCAGGAAACACACAAAGGCAAACTGCATCTCCCCTGAGAAGAGAGACAGAAAATGGAGTCAGATTTGAATATGTAAAATGGAAGTGTGTGCTATATTGATGGTGTATTATTACCTAGCAAGTTGAGGGGCTGCAGCTGATGGTTCTTCTCCAGCACAGACTCCAGGGCGTAGCTCTGGTCCAGGCTGCACTGGGTGATCTGTTCAGGTGTAGCCCCAGCCGGGTACTTCTTCTCGGGGATAACAGAGAAGCGAAACTCTGTGCCCTCCCTCGGCTTCATCCTGGGGAGCTTCTCGAGTCCCTCCTTCATGCTCTGACAGGCCGTGTCATTCCTCGGCTGCTCCGCCCTGTCTTTGGTGTGAGTGAGTTGAACCTCAGGGATGACGTCACTGAAGGCACATATTCGACCTGAAAGGGGCTGTAGGTTTTTGGCCACCTCCTCACTCAGCCTGTCAGTGAGGGACACCCACTTCCTGATCACCTCATACGGATAGGGCCCCAGGTGGGGATCCAGGTCCTGCAGGTTGGCCCTGATCCGGCTCACCTCCTCTTCATCCTGGGAGGGTGAGAAGTCCAGATCTTCTTCTTTTGGATCCCATCTGGCCAACAGTATGTCTTTGGGTTTGAGAGTGACGAAGAGGCCTGTCTTCGGGCCAATTTCTCCTCCACAGCTTGGAGAGTTAGCAGAGCAGTAGTGGAGGAAGTGCAGGCCTGGGGGGATCATCTTCACTCCCTTGAAGCGGGGACCCACCTGCCAACTCTTGCAGTCAATCCCCAGCTCTGTGCCCAGAGGAACATCCAGCAGCACCAGCGTAGCCCCCTCCTCAAAAAGCCTCCGAGCAACATCTGGATCCATGTCTACAATGTTGCTGCTGGCCATTTCGGCTATTTCAGGGGCTACTTGACTTATACTTGCTGATAAACCTATATAACCAACCACGCAACAAAAGAGCTAAACGTCGCTTTCAGTTGTTAAAGGAGCTTTTCAGAACACTCAATAGGATGAGGAAATATGTAACTACGTTCGATAGTTAACACAGACTGATGATGCTTTTAAAATAACGAAACGAAAGCGAGTACAATTAAACGGTAAAAAAAAATTAAATGCAGTTTTATACGGACATTTGTGATGGTATTAGGGTGTATTTACCGCATCGATGCCATGTGTGTCTGATGTTGATGTTTCGTATCGTTGGTGTATCGTTTGGTCGAGGCTGTGCAACATATCTTTAGGTCCGGGTGGAAACAATGCTGTAGAATGGTTCCGCTTCCATAGTAACACGAGGAGGGCCATACAGCTTTATTTGTATACTTTGAGTGCACCTTTCATTTCCCTCAACAAGATATAATCAAATGTATTATAGTTTTAGATTATTAATATGTTTTTTCATGATGTATGATGATATGATTATTGCAATGATTACTAATAGTAGGCTATGTGTGGCTAAGTGTGACATAAAGTATTGTTTTATTTATTTTTAATCAATTCATTTATAACTTTGTTAATTATTTTTATTATTATTTGTAGGAAGAAAATGCAGAAAATCACAGTACCACGACTTCATACGAGAAGAGACATTTAAAAAAGTTCCATTTATTATGTTTCTACATGACAGAAGAACATGTCATGGGTACATATGGCTTACAAAGACAACAATGGTTGTTACATCTTGAGAGGCTAAGAAAATACATTATACATACATTTTCTACAAGTATTTGAAAGCATGGTGGATATTTAATAGCTTATCTGTGGTTACTATAAAACTATTCAAAAATAAAAACATTGAGAACTTGACAACAGTGTACATTCATGATATTGCATTCAAAGAACAATGTGTTATTGGCAAGGTAAAATCCTCAGTTTGATGTGGTGATGTTTATATAATCCACCTTAAAGTAGCACAGTAAGATTTTCTAATGTGAGGGCATGGAGACAATAAGTTTTTGCCAACATGTGATCAGCGCATTTAGAACTTTGATGAACCTGATTCTCCTTCTCTTCTTTCCTCGTATTTTCTTGACAGCTGAACAGGAGACTTTCTTCCCCTGAAAGAATATACAAAGCAAAGTATTGCTCTTTTTATCCAGGTATCTGTATTGATACTGTTCCTCTCACATTATTAAGGATGCTTTTGTTGTCTTACAACAAAAGCCGTTTTACCGTTTAATTGTACTCGCGTTTGCTCATGGCCAATGTTTGGCCATGAGCAAACATTTCCCAAGCCCTATCTATTTCTTATTTGATGTGAAAGAGAGGAGGGGTGGTGGGGTGTATCTGTCTGTTATGTGCTGTGCAGTTTTGTTTGACTTTTTACTTTTGACTTTATGTATTGATGGACATATTAATTCAATACAAACACAAAGACCAACCAGGTCATCAGGGCTGCAGTTTTGACTGATGAGCTGCTCCATGCTCTTCACTGGCCTTTCCAGGTCAGACTTCAACTTGCCGCTTGTCTGACACCTCATCTGATGTGACAAACTATAGATGGAAACCAGAATGCGATGTGCCTGCAATAGTAGTGCAGAGAGCAAACAAAATAAAACAACATTTCACAATTCCAATTTATCTAAATAAATTAGCATACTTCATAACACATGTAAGTAATGCTTTATTGTGTTCCTTGAGATATTCTTCTCTTTAGTGGGAGTAATCCAGGTCACAGGTTATTGCAAAACCCAAGACAAATAGCCTCATGTTTACCCTGTCCATGGTGCTGAAAGAACACATGCTGACTTGCCATTTACCTTTCCTGAGGGACAGGGGTCCCTCCCTTTGGAGGTATTAATTGAACCAGTCAAATTCTGCAAAACAATATGAATATCGATTAATTCAAAAGTGAAGCAAAAAGTGGAACGCTGCAGTCTATCACAGGATAATCACACGTCGCTTCCACATGTTTAATTACTGTATCAGCTGACTAGAAAAAACTGACATCTAAACCAATGTTAGAAGGAGGAATCTTTATTATTTTTTAAAAACTCTGTCAGTCACATAACGCTCACATCATCGCATACACACATCCAAAAGTTGCATCAATGTCCTCATACCAGATTCTGCAGCTCAACGAAGATGAACTCTCTGTAGGAAACCAGGATCTCCCTGTAGTTACATCTACGTTTCCCACAAGCGTCGACCAATAAGAGAACCACCACGACATTACGGAGTAAAGTTCCAGTCAAACACTATAAAAGAGACATTGGTATTGTACATATATTATGCAACAAAACAGTCGAATAATAAATGTTTAATTGGATCCCGCTCAGACCCACACTGCGCCACAGCTTCACATGCGTTAAAGCATCTGTCGGTTTCCAGGCGTTTCCTCCACATACCATAATTTCACCTAAATAAAGTCCTATTTGAAGTAGAGCTCTATACATTCAATCTATTGTTAGCGGCGCAACTTTGGAAAGTGTTCTACACCCGCACATCTGGTGCGTATTTACGCAACAGATGTCAAAACCGTACTTACCATTTATCATGTTGTACTGCAGAATCCTCAAACAAGCAAAGGCATATCGTTCAGTAGCATGGCGAAACAACGAATTAATCCTGATCCGGCCGAGCTCATTGTCTTTTATCAGTATTGTGTTATACTTCCTCAGGTGGATAGGTTAACGCGATAGCAGGTAGACTTCCGATGTGGTGCTCCGATGTTTCCAACATCATCAAAGCCCCTGCTGCTAAAACCTTTCCCCGTCATGGATTGCTGACGCTGGGTTTAGGATTTCACCTAACTCCAGTCCCATCAAGTCGAAGACAACCTCTGTCATCAATCACTTGCCTTTATCCTTTCGATTTCGTTGGTAAGACATTATGCCGTGAAGGATTGGTGTTAAAAGTGTGTACTTTGGTGCGTGTTTCTATCCAAAATGCCCTTTAGGCAAACATTTTTACATTGTGTGCGCGAAGAGGGATATAAGCCATGAGATATAGTGAGAACAGAAAACCAGAGTAATAATAAAACGATTCTTATTGGTTATGATGTTGAAACATTTACATAATGCAGTGATACAGACTGATTTCAGCCAAACCAAAAGGTACAAAGTTAAAATAAACCCCATACAGACAGAAATGCTGGCCATTCATGGGAACTGCATGATTTAGATTCAATTTTAGCATTCAAATCACAACCATGCATAATAGGACTTGTTCGGGTGAATAAGCTAATTGCGCAATAAACAGTGTCGTTTATGTGATGCCTGCAAAGAATTTAAAAACATTTCAAGCAAGCCATGTAGAAAAAAGATCAATACTACAACATGTAAGATATCATGTAATAGTCCCTGAAGAGGAGTTTATATACAAATACTAAACAGAGTCAAATTTGGACATGGAAATAACTTCCTCAAAACAAGATGTTAGGATATTTTCTTTTAGCAAACAAGTGTTGACAACAACAACCACAACAACTATCCCCCGATACATAGAGTTCATTCACAACATACTGTAAAGGTGGATTCAATCAACATGTGTTTTGTATATTTCACCCTGGCAGTGCCTATTTAAGCTCTGTGGTTTTCCAGGTTTTTGTTATAATTACCACAACTGAAATTAGAATTACAACACTAATCAGCAGAACAACAGCCTAATGTCAACATGAAAACAAATCAACTATAGAGCTACACATTAATGAATTAAGTCACCACCTCAGTAGAGTGAGTATGTTTTCCTTAGTTATTAAAATATAACTGTTGCCTGGGTGATCCACCAGGTGCAGCTTTATGGCAGTGTTGCAAGGAAAGGTGAACTGCTGTAACTGGGCTTGTCTTTGCCAAAAGGCCTATGGGAGACTGAAACAAAGTGGAAGAAGGTTCTATGGTCTAATGAGACCACATTTAAACTCTTTGACCGTCATCCTGAACTTTGGAGAAATTGTACTTCCCAGCAGGCAAATACTGCAAATACAAAGCTTACGTTACACAGGAATGGCTTAAAAACAGAATGTTTCCTGGATGTCAGAGTCCTGACCTAAGTCTGTCTGAGGACTAGAAAACTGCTGTCTACTGAGAATCCTGCGCTACCTGAAAAAGCAGAGCTACAAAAAAAAGAAGTTGACTACTGTTGCTGATATCTATTCACTTGAAAAGGGATTCAATTGTTACTTTGTTTTCACTTAGAAATCAATCATCATTTTCTTTATAAGTCTACAAACTGTAATCCTGTTCCTGAAAAGGGTTTGTGGTATGTGTGAATCCTTTGTATCGGCTACAGATTGGTAAATCCTGGGAGAGAACACTAGTCCAAAATAATAGTTGAGCATGCCCAAATCTGTTGCCTTCCAGACTGGTGACTCTTCTCGGGCATTTTCAGTCCAAAAGTCCTCTTCCTCAGAATGTGTTTTTGATCTTGCCGGCTACCCCTGCTAAGATCTCTCCTGTCTTCTTCTGCCAGTTCAGGACGTGTTTGGACTCGGCACACCACAGCTCTCCATGACGGGGCTCCGCATTCTCACAGCGCTTTCGCACCTCTTCCTGCTGTTCCTGGTGACCGCACAACAAGCAATGTTAGATACCATTAACACATGCATGCCCTCAGGAACCACATGATACAATGAGACCATTATCTGTCCAGTGCGGTCTTGCTCCTTGTTCATTGATAAACTAATCTACATTAACTGAACTTGCATCAGACTGCAGGATGTGTTTATCATTCTCCATCAAGTGAACCATGTGAGCTTGACACCAACAAAGTGGCTTTACTAAGATAATGTAAGACAATAATAAGATCCTTACCTCTGTGCCATGCTGCAGCTCAAACTTGTAGAAGAGAGCCCAAGCATCTCCCAGGTCAGGCTCGATCTTCACTGTCCTCAGGAACCACTCTCTGGCTTTGGTGATCTTACGCTCACTCCAAAACAACCTAAAATGGTTGCAAAGGCATTCAATTGGATACAAATTCAAGCATCATGCCTAAAAATGTGCAGACTGGAATGTTAAAAAAAACTGCAGAGAAAGGGAAAGTATTATATAATTAAAAATAAAAGCAGAGATATTACTGAAAAAGAGAGGAAAACAGTGACATACTTGGCAACAGCTAGCAAGACGTGGGGATCATGTTCACACTTCTTTAAAGCATCCACACTCTTGGTCTTCCTCTGGGGCCTGGCCTCCAAAAACACAGCCTCAGCCCACAGGATGCCTGCAGAGGGAAATGGGTCGAAACAGAATATCTGAGATGATGGAAACAGATTTATAACTAGTAGTTGCTGTTTCTGAAAGAGTTCAGTTCAATAATGACTAGGGTTTATGTAGATCAGAGTTTCCGCTAGAATTTGTTTTTGCCGGTCAACATGTCCGTTAAAGTTTACATTTTCCGGACAAAATGAGAAATAGTGCCGGTCAAAGGTCTTCTTTGTTATTTATTGAGCTTTAAAACAAATTGATAACGGATATTAGACAAACTAATTATAATAGATTAACTACATTATTCAAAAGTGTACAGTAACAAGGAAATAATAAACGGAGCCTCTCTTTTCCTCCCTCTCTCTCTCCTGACAGCCCGTCCAACCCAGTCTCACAAAAAACATGTAATAGCTACGTTGGTCGACAGGGCAAAACGTAGTATATTCACAAATAACCCACTCAAGACGTGACACGGATACAATATTTTGTAAAAAAAACATGGAGCTCAAATCATCTTCGTAATATCTATCAAACTATAGATCCTACACATCCACTGGACGTAGATTTTAAAAGTACAATATAAACTTCTCGCTAGAAATGTGAGATCAACTCAGTGAAAGCACCGCCTGCTGACCAATCAGAGCTCAGTATGCAGAGTTTAAAGCCATATTACAGGAAAAAGGAAATACAGTTTAAACTGCCGTATGCAGGGAAGACGCCGACGTTTCGCACCTATCATTCATATCACATCACATCATCGATCATATAATATCATAATAGGCGTTATATCATATCATTCCAGTCAGCTTCTCGAGCCGTATCTGGCCGTGCAACACTTAGTATCACATACTGTATGCAGAAGTATTATTTAACTAGCTAGTTCTGGCTAATGATATGACTGCTTGCTTATCAAAGGACACCAAACAATACGCGTTGCTTAGCAACGGGGTGTGGCGGCAAAGTATAGCGCAGCATTATGCATTTGTTTACATGAGGGGTCAAAATGTCCCCTTCAGGAGGATAAATCTCTTTCTCCACATTAAATGTTAGACATAAGTGGCGCAACCGATGCGGTATTGCGCTAAGGGGACATTATTTTTGACGGGAGAAATTTAGTTTTACCGGTCTTCAGCATATTTTACCGGTCAAAGTCCGGTAATTACCGGCTAACGGAAACTCTGATGTAGATATTGTGGGGGAAACTTCTGTAGCAATGGAGAGTCAGGACTCAAAGATACACGGTGAGAGCTGGAGCTTTGCTGGCAAACACTGGCGGTTTATATGGAGCTTCGGCCGGAGAATTCACAAGACATGTCACGGGCCACGATCTGACCACACGGTTGAGATGCCACCATCAATTCTGAAGAACCCTCCTGTAGCTCCAGGTTTTAACTGGTTCAGAGTGTAATAATCAACACTCTTCAAGAGATAGACTAAACAGCTGAGGACACTGAATCACATTTGTTGTCGCTTATGGCTCGGGGTCATCTACACCCCGAGAAGGATATGTTCCACAACAATAACCATCTCTGACTGACAGTTGCCCGGTCACAAACTGGTAACAACAACAAAATGCTAGGGCAGCCCCTCCTTAAGGGAGATAGCATGCTGCCCAAGGCTGGGCATCTGCGTCAGAGGGCAAAAGGTAAACATCTATGGAAATGATTCCCTGAAAGATATAGCATTTCCCCATCAGGTGGATGTTACAGGTATAATAAAATAAAGTGTTTTGAGGTCATATAAAAAGGTAAACATTAGCTTGGCTAGAAAAAACTTGATTGGAAAACCAGGCCACTCGAAAGAAAAACAAGGTTAATATTGAAAAAAGGACCATACTTTGATGACTTTTTAGAATATGCGTAGCTCTAATAGGACGTCACACAGTAAACCAGACTGTTTCTGGGAAAAGAAAGTTGACTTTAACAGGAGGAATATCTTCTCACCTGAATTGGGGCACTCCTGCAGGGCTTTGGCCATCAGTGTGTTGGCGATGTTCTTAAGCCCGGCCCTGAACTCCAGCCTGACCGACTCCAACCTGTGTTAAACATTCACATCCTTTTAGTCACAGCTTGACATGTGTTTTGCATTTCTCTTATACTTTAGTTTGTTGACATTGACATCAGACAGAGTCCTGCTTTTGCCTTTTAAATGGATGACCGCATTGCTCTGTTGTGTATTTTCTCACCACAGCTCGGGGCTCTGGGAGTTCTTGAGTCGGGCCTTCTCCAGGATGGCCCTGGCTCTGGTCAGCTGTCCGACTCGCTCTTCCAGGCGAGACAGCAGCCACCACAGGCCGCTCGAGTGGGGACACTTTTTCAACTACAGGGACAGAAAAAGGGTTATAGGGGAAATCACACATTTTCATCGAAACACATGATCAAAGATTTCATATCTCTATCGTTTAGTTATTATTATTATTATTATAATTAAACAAACTCTTCCAGACACTGCCCCCTCCTCACCCCTTGGTTGTAGGCCTCTCTGGCCTTATCCATGTTTTCTCCCTGCTCTTCTATCTGCCCTCTCATCATCCACAGTTTGGGGAAGTCCTCGTAGTGTTTCAGGGCCTCGGTGCACAGCTCCTGAGCAGCGTCTATGTTCCCCAACACCCACTCCAACTTCACCGACTTCATAAACACCTGGAGAGAAATCAAACATACAAACACATGATTTCTTTAGACGGAAAATATGTCCACAAAAGTAATTCCTCTTTTAAATGTCCCATGGAATTGTCATGTACCTGCCATACATTAACACTGTTAAAAAATAGCCCCCATAATGCAACACAAATACTTTACCAACTTTGACCTGTATCTAATACTGTCATCCTATGGCATAGCTGGAATGCTGCATCATTAACACAAAGAAGGTGTCTTTCCTGATAGAACAATCTATACCCAAGATTAAAGTGGGCTCGCTTAGTAGTACCAGACAGCAAATACAAAAATAGATAAATAAAAGAAGAGCTTGACAACTATGGTGCACCACTGACAGCATCCGTCAACCTGTGGTGCTAATTGTTTTGAGGTGTAGTAACCTGGCAAGCCTGAGCCTGAGAAAGACAGCTTATGTGTTGAATATATCTCAAACAATGCACTATTAATGTTCTGTTAATAATTGATCTTATGATCATAGAGTCAAATGAAATAACCGTGTAAATACACAGGAAATCTTTCCCCCTGTACAAACAGTCAAACATGGCAATAAGGAAGGTCATTTCATTATTTGGATGACAACTCTTTTCAGTCTGTTTAATCCAACATAACCCAAATGAAAGGAAAGGTTATGAAAACAGAGATATATAACATAATGTGGAGAAAATTCTAAAACTTTAGCCATCAAGTCTGTGACTACTTGCAGATTTCTACATGATCCTCATGAGGGTTTAAAAAAGGAAAATCTCTCTTTTCCACTTTCTGACTGACACACTTACCCTTGCTGTCGGGGCACTGCTGCGGGCCTTAGCTAGAAGTCGACGGGCTCTTTCATACTCGTTATTCTCAGACTCCAGCTTGACAGCAGCCAGCCAGATCTCTTCACTGTTTGGGTTCGCCTGGAGAGGAAAAGAAAAAGGAGAAACGACAAAGAGCACGAGTGTAAGAGGGCGAGTGACAGGAAAGGGAAAACAGAGAAAGACACATGTTTGCAGGACCACCACGTGAACAAGTCATAGTTTGCATCGTAGTCACCTGGAAAGCCAGAGCGAGAATACTTCTGGCAGCAGGAACATCCTCAGCCAGCCACTTGGACTTGGCTCCCATCAGCCACAGCACCTCTGCTTTGGGACAGTGAGCCACGGCTCTTTGGAGCAGGGCCTCCAGGGACTCCCTGAGAGATGCAGAGATTTGGAAGAGCGATGGGGGGGGAGGAGCACAGCGGCGCATAAAAGGGAGAAGAAGAGAAAAACAGAATGTTAAAGACGGACCCTTCATAAAACAAACAAACCATAAAAGTCAGATTTTTAGAAACCAAAGCTTGTCACCTGGTGCCGTTATTTTTCTCAAAGTAGGCAGCTCTAAGCCACACGCTTTTTTTACTGGGGAACACCTGCAGAGCGTGGGCATAGATGGCTCTGGCACACTCCAGTGCTCCATGGGAAACACACTGAAACATAACAGAAGGGCATCTCAGTTAAGTTGAACCCCGACAGAGAAATGAGTGAATCACCCCTCAGTTATCAGTGGATAAGTTTTGCTTGAGTAGTTCAGTTCTCACGCTATCGGCATCTTCCATCCAGGTGTGTTTGCGATCTTCCTCCTCAATGCCAATCCCTATGACGTCTCTTATCACGGCCTGGCAGGTAGCCACGCTGCCTGCTTTGTCACACTCCTCTGCATCCTGCAGAAAGAGGAGGAGAGAAATCAAGATTGTGGGAAGGGGAAGGGGAATTCAAGAGTTAAGGGATACACACCTGAAATATTAGAGAATATTGGTCAGTAACCAAAAACCCCTAAATAAACCTAGAGTATAGCCATGTTGATGACCTACAGTTTATAGATAGAGTATTTATGAGAGGTATTCTCTGCACAGAGGAGTCTTATGGCGCATTTCCACTGCAGGGCCTCGCACGGCTTAGTACGGTACGGTTAGGCCTCGGTAGGCCAGGGTCACTTTATGCTGCGTTTCCATTACAGTTTAGGAACTGGGGTAGTAACTATAGTAACGCAGTGTAGGCGGAGCCGTGACGTCACCATCAATGCGAAACACAAAACCAACATCAGCTGTTAGCCCTCAGAGCTCACAGCTCCTCATATCTGTTCAGAAACTAGACAAAAGTTAAACAAGTACAAACCACATACTGTCTGTGTCATGGCGAATACAGTCGCTGGTTTATTTATGTCTGATAGGCCGTTGTTGTGAGTGTGGACGGTCGGAGCATTTACAACGTTAGCTTAGCCAATCTCCGTTCAGAAAACACTCATTTTAAAAGGTTTTTCGCCTGCCGTCTGTCTGCAGACTTGCCAAAGCATTAATTCATGGTTTTTACTAACCGGTATCAGTATGTTGTTACTTCGGCATCATTTTGAAACGTGTATTACAATTAAATCATGGTCAAATGTGTTCATCTTGTTGTAGTTGTAGCCCCCTTGCCAGCGATTCTCTCTAGTTTAGCATATTCAGCCCGGGAAGAACCTGGATTTTGGAGAGCCAGAAAAACTGCGAAACAGTACCCGTTAGCCGGAACTACGCCTAGTGGAAACGCAACAAAAAACGATCCGGGTTTGGCACGGCACGCTTAAACCGTGCTACGCGCTGCAGTGGAAATGCGCCATTATAAGCAGAACAAAGGACTAGTTAGGGTTCCTTACACAAAGGGATCCTTTTAAGAAGTGCCAAATCCTGCCATTTTAAAAGATCATCTGTTCTTGCAGCTGCGATGAGTGTACTGGCATTTGGCCCTGATGAACCTGCCACAATAACCGCGTACTTTGCCGGAGGTATATAAATCTAGGTGGTGAAGGACAATAATCAAATAAAAAAGCATTATGGAAAGTAATTGCAGCAAATGCCTATGATTGCAAAACAGCTGTGAACTGTACTTAACTAAATGTCAGTCACCGTGCTGGCTTGTGTTCTGTTGCACCCAGGTGAAATAGCTGAGGGCCGCTTTTCTAAACTATTCTGGCATGCGATCAAAGCTGGAAGAATTTACTTATAAAACCTAGAGGCTCAAAAGGCACAATCATTCTTTTTTTTCCCTTTTTGATCTAATGTGGTTTCATCTGAAACTCACGATTGAAATGAAGGGATATACCCCAGCAAACATTTACTGATGAATTAGTTACACAATAACTACAAAATAATTGGTTTTGAAAGACCTTGGATATTGACAAATGTTGCCTTTTTTACTATTTATTTAGTGGCGGGACTTTCCCTCTAACATTACCAGCTGGCAGAAAAAACAATCTCTGTCTCTCTCTATGATGTCACGTAACCATAAAGTGTCAGGAACCCACCTGTATCCACTGCTCTCTGTTGATCTCCACACCGTTGGCACGTAGAGAAGTGGATGGCCCTGCGATCTTTTGTACCATCTGAACTTTTGGCCTCCTCCAGCTGGCACAGTTGGTCGATGTGGCCTCGCGGTGCCAGCTTGGGCAGCAGTTGATCCAAGATGTGGGCGATCGGTGGGGAATGTTTCTCCGAAGCTTTGTTCAGGACACGACGGTGCGTTCTCGTACGTCTCTAAACGGGCCAGGGCGCCAGCCAGCAGCTAACACGAGCACAACGACTGAATAATTACATGTGGAAGTTAGGTTGCATGGCTCAATGTGTGGCATTGCGCAATTGATGGCATTTCTTGTTAGTCATATGCAGTCGGTTCATGTTGGGAGAAATATTTAAAACCAAGGGTACCTCCACACTAGTAGGGCAACACTCCCACAGCTCTGCCTGAGCATGATCCTGGCATCCTCTGGTTCCTCAGCTCCACAAGACGGTCTTCCCACAGTCGAACTGGACTTGGTCACACCATTCTCAAGGAGCTACATACAAAATAAAAAAACACAATTGTTTAAGTAATTTGACGTTTATTCTGAGTGAATTGAGAGTATGATTTGATCAACACTTTATGTAAGCACAATCATTCACAGTGCCAAAAAGGAAATGGAGCACACTTAAGATGTCAGTGGACATACTGAAGCAATACAATACAAACACCAAACATTATTTTTGGGCAGTAGTGGTAAAGTTTCAAGTGTCTGAGTGGAAGGCAGACTGTTGTGCATTGGTAACAGAGAAAACACAGCTAGAGCAAAGGCAAACTGGACCTTGTAGAGGCAGCTCTTCCAAAAGAGGAAGCTCCACATCCACTCTCCGGTCGAGTGGGGTAATGCTGGTTGGGAAATATCAATGCGTGTGGGTGTGGTGTGTGTGCACGTTCATGTATTCTATGGTTAGGGGCCATTAACACCATGGTTCAAGTGGGTTGTCGGTCCTGATGAAGAAGCCAGAACCTGCAGCTGCATATGAAAAACCTTTTATGCAAATCAGCGCGGAATTGTAATGCTTATTTCAAAGCCCTGTGGAGGGCACATCAACGTCCTCCTCATAGAACACATAACAGCAACAATGCCGTTGCCAAGATTATCAACTTCCAAACAATGTGAGGCATGTGGTATTTTCACAACCCTGTTTAAATATATAGTTTTAATTTGAATGTTTACTCATGGAAGACCTACCCTTTCCTGAAGAACGGCGTTTCTTCGCCTCATGTCTGTTCTCCAGCTCTGGCAGCTCTGATGTAGATGCCGGACGGCACTGCGGGCAGGTTGGCGGACAGCCTGGGCACACACGGCTTCAGCTGTGTCGCCGGGGCTGGAGTCTTGGGGCGGCCTCGAGCCACCACATCTCTTCACTCTAATGGCAAAAGAGGAACCGCTTTACATCTCAATGAGGTCGAAAAAAAACAACAACTGAGATCACATATGGACAGTATTACCGCTTTGATTTTATAGGTTTCATTGCTTCTAAACATGACTGGTATAACAACAAACAACAGCATAAGTAATCACATCACTTCTACATTTGACCCGAATCTAACCTCGGTCTAGTAGGAGCTTCTGGACACGGTTGGGGTGTTTGCCTATGGGCTTCAGGCCTTTATAGTTTTTGATAATACTTGTGTCTACCATCTTTTACCTTTAGGACACATCTCTGTGCCTTTTCATGATCAGCGTGTCCTGGCCACCTGCAGTTTGCCCGTCACCTTCCTCCAGACCTGGCAGACGGCGATCCAGGCAGGCGGGCTGATGAGGGATTTGGTCTCCCTCACTGATTTCAATAGGCAGACGACGAGCACTTTTTTGATGTCACTGGACAAGAGAACCAAACATAGAACCATCAGGCCAAACCCACAACTTATTAACACAAATACAGGAACTCCATTGTCATTGCCGTGGTGGTCTCTACCTGATGTCTCCCCCATGTGTGAGGGATCATCGGAGTTAAGATCAGTCAGCGGTAACCCTTAGGATTCACCACACTGTCTGGGCCACTCACTGAGTCAGATACCTAATGATTGATCAAATGCAGTGATACGGTAAGAGAAACAGCAAATATTGTGTATTGACAGAATCTAAAAGTGTAAATTTAGACCCTCCAGAAAAACGCGATTCTGCGATCGCAGAATTAAACCGCATAATCAGCAAAATGGCGCAGATTTTTAATAAGGCCGCATATTTATCAAAGCGCCGCATAATTCCCCGCATTTTTCCACACAAAGTGAGGGAAAAAAAAGTTTGACTCGTCCTTGACGTCATCAGCTCGCGCATCACAGAATGTAAACAACACTGTATAGAGTGAAACACGTGTGGAGCTCACCCACTATAGTGGAGAAAACACCAAGGATTGAAAAAATCTAATCCATTCTCATTTACCTACCCGACGACATTTCTACTAAAGACCGGGGCAAAAAGTGGGGGGGAAACTATTCTGCACCCCGTGCAACTGTGTGTTGTGGAGCATAAGGAGAAAATCCACGGTGGCGACCACTTTGATTCATTCAACATTCGAAAATGCTTTCTGCTGCTGCGGACAAGAAAGCCAAACAACTCACGTTCAGCGAGGCATCAACCTCCAAAACCCTTTCGAGGGCTACAAGAAACGAAGTGAGTAGCCTTACAAGATTGAAGGCTGGTCAGATAACGAACGAGTAAATGAAAACAGAATGAGGCGGAGAAGTTGTTGTTGTGTGTGTGTGTGTGTGTGTGTGTGTGTGTGTGTGTGTGTGGTTTGTGTGTGTGTGTGGTGTGTGTTGTGCGTGTGCGTGCGTGCGCGTGCGTGTGTGTGTGTGTGTGTGTGTGTGTGCGTGCGTGCGTGTGTGTGCGTGTGAGATTAAAATAGCCCAATTGCTTTTACAATAAATAAACATTGAATGTGTTTAATTGAATAGTAAAGGGGTTTAACGTTAATGGCAGGTTGTGCGTGAGAGAGAATAAATAAGACAGCCCAATATTAAAAAATTGTTATTCTTTTTCCCCGCATATTTCGCAACTTCCCGCAATTTCACCGCATAAAATCACATAAAAACCCTGCATGTTTAATCGCATAATAAAGGTTTTTTTGCCCGCGTTTTTCTGGAGGGTCTAATAATTGATAGAATACAGGTAAAGGAAGATCATAAGTTACCTGGCTGAGCCTCATATCCATAAGTGTGTTCCTGGCCTGACCGATTTTCCTCATGTCCAGCTCTCCTGTCCCGGGTGTCATGCTTCCCGGGTAGGGCGTGTTCAGACCTGCCAGCTAGTGGAGAATGGGAACAATGTCAATTAAGAAAAAAAGGATTCCCTCTGTGAGAAATGTGTAATGGAATGGCAAAAAGGTTTATGAAACATAGGCCTACATCTTATGACATTTTCTCAGCACTGTAAATAATACCTGTGAAAAAATAATTCTGGTGAATATTAAATGTTTTGGAGAATGTCGTATGTACATAGCATTCTTTTTTACATTTTTGAAATAAAGAGTGTGTAAAGCATGTGTCTTTACAGTTAAATGTGTTTTTTCTTTCTCTTCTCCACACTATTAAAAAATATATATTTCAAAATAATTCTTAATCTACTGAGATTTTCATAACAGCATAAAAAACTTCTGTTTTCTTTAGATAAATCCTGGCTCCTGCTGGTGCAGGCAGATACTACATTATGTAGTTAGTAATATGTTATATGCAGATGCCTGCAGGATGTGGATGAGTGTTTGTATACTGACCCCTTGCAGAGGGTCAACTGTGGTATGCTTGTCTCCAGTCTGCAGATGTTTGGAGAAAAAGCTGTCGGGGACAGGGGTGAGTTTCTCATTTCGGGGATTTCTCTGGCGCTTATTCCTGGCATCTCCCACCTCAGGGATGCTCAGCCACTCCTCCTCTGACATCCCTGACAACTTTCTCTGTGAAGAAGTGGAAAATAGCAAATGATGAGGGATGAAATAGAGTAGCTAATTAACGTGGAATGTCAGCAACAGGGCTGAACACCAAGTAGACTTATTCATAGTTGGGTCAACAGAAAAGCACTGGCCATTATTTTGATAATTGATTTATCCTTAAACTGCTTTTCTGTGTAAAATGTAAAGACAATGTTTCCTTTTAACAAAGTGATGGCAGCATACTGCTGTTGTCTCCAGTTAAATTGCCGTTCATAGTTTGGTAAACATGTGATTATCTAACGAAAAGGAAAACATTTCCTCAAAATCATTAGAGACAGGTGTAAGAAGAGGACAGTATAGGATAATTGTATGTAATCATATACCTTAAGATCAGAAAACTGCTGCTGGATTTTGGGTCGTTCCATACGGTATTTCTCGATTTCGTCCTTTTCCCTCAGCTCCCTGAAAATAAAAAAGGAAAGCATTCAAGATGTCATTCACATGATGCAACAAGTGCACAGGATTTCAAACATACTATATAACCCCTAAAACTCAGGTGAAAAATTGACAGATTTTTTAGTAACCTTCTTTCTTTGCGTCTCTCATCCATCCTCTTGTCCAATGCCGCATATATAGCATCTGCTTCTTCATCATCCTTCTCATAGGGCCCACTGGAGAACAAGCTACCAGCGTATCCATTAAACTAAAAGAAAAAAAAACTTTATTGTGGTATAAGAATGACCAAAACAATCATATAAAAGGCAGTTAATGTCTGGTCAACTTTAAATATTGAGTGATTGGATTAATTATTAACATATAAACATCAAATAACAGTCAGATATGTGAAAAGCACCTCATCGTAGTTTGTGTCGTTCAGATCTTCTTCATCCTCCTCTTTCTTTTTCATTTGGTCCCCAACCGTCCTCTTCCCTGGAGCTGCATGTCGGTCATCCACTGGATCGTTTGCATCACGAGCAGGACCAATATCAGATCGGGTGGTGAAACCAGTTGCGCTTAAGAGGAGCAATTAAAACAAACTTTATTTAGACAAATTAACATGGGCACACTTGTGATAATCATGCGCAGGATTAACCGTAAAACATAACCAGCTGGTGAGGGTTGCTTCACAAGTTTATCTGTGCTGTCTTAGTGACGTATTCTAGCTTTTGATGATTGACTCATGCTGTCTTGTCACTTAAGCCAGAAATATACTAATAGTTTTGGGACAAGCATTGGTTTTTCACTTTCAATTGATTTCACAGAAAGTTGTCGGCAGGCTGTGCGGGGTCAAAAATAAATATAAACGTTTAATACCTAAAGTTCCTGGCACATTTTACTTTGGTTTAAAAGGCATTACAGCAAGAAGGACATTAAAACAATGTATATAATGCGAGCTAATATCTTCATTAATTTAACTAACGTTAGCTACTATTATGTGCGTATACATATCTAATGCATATTGTTGCAATGTTTTTACACCCAAACTCAGTTGACAATCATATCAATACTCAAAACAGTTTGCTTAGCTTTCATTTAACATACATCAACTAACCAACTAGCTACAGAGCTATCAGTTGTTAGCAAGCTAGCTAAGCGTGTTAGCTTCGTTAGCTTACCCTCTGCCCAGACCAGGCACATAGCCCAGCGGAGCGGGCATCCCCAGAAACGGCTTCTTCTTCTTCCCCATGAGCGGAGAGGCGAGGGGCATCACCGGGAGCCCGCCGCCGGCCCCCGCCGCCCCGGCGCCTCCCGCAGAGGATTTGGAGACAATTTTAGGTCCTTGTTTTGCGGAGCTAGCCATCGTTTTTCCAACGAAGAGCAGGATAACCGCCGGATAAACAACAGTCGCACTTCCGTGAGCAGCAGCCAAAGTTTCCTTAGAGTGTTTGTAACAGCGCCCCCACAGGCAGGAGGGTTCCTGTTAAATATCTCATGATATTCATTTAGTTCTAAATTGTTCACGTGGATTCACAGTATATGCGTGGATTATGTAACGTGCTTATTCCCGATGCCTCGCCGTGTAACTGTGTGATTAAACGTGTTTCATTAGGTTATTAATTATGTTTTAAATGAATATAATGTGTACTCTGAAGCCACAGGAGGGCGCCACATTCTGAAGAATAATACAAATAATAGATCATAATATCTGTATCGTCCAACAGGGTAGCAATTTATTACTAGACACCTAAAAACCAGAAAGACAGATAGTAAAAACAAACATAGACAATGTCATATTACACATTATAATACATTAAACCAGTTAGTGCCTACATCTACTCAGCCACTATGTTGAGTTAGGAATACTGAGGGCACTTGGGATGAGGTTTTCCTAAATACATTTTTAGTTGCCAGAAACTCTAGGCCTCCCAGAGTTTAAGAGTTCAAACTGGCTGGAGAGGGAGGTAGCTGTCAGCTATTGAACTATTACAACTAATGACATCTGAATTAGGCCTGCTGGAGGCTTTCATAGATTAGTATTCAAAATGTGATTAAGTGTGTTTAAGGTAAGTTATTTCCTCATGTGTATGAAGCATACAGCATAATGTCTGAACTAACTGCATGATATCACAGAAAGTTCAACAAATGTTTATTGGGGGG